>NC_061102.1:12596234-12646153 GCF_015104395.2 Macrobrachium nipponense
GATCCACATTACCTGTAACACCGCCTAACCCTAACCAAGGTAATCAAGATCCTGTATTTGATGTAGTAAGAGTACAGAAGTTAATCCCTAAGTTTACTGAAGAAGCTCCAGATGAGTTTTTGATCACTTTGAGAAAGTGGCTTTAGGTATGGGATGGCCAGAAGATAAATGGTCAGTTTTGCTACAAAGTAGGTTGATTGGAAAAGGGAGAAATGCTTATCTAGCCTTAAC
The DNA here is from genome assembly GCF_015104395.2 of Macrobrachium nipponense. NCBI lineage: Eukaryota > Metazoa > Arthropoda > Malacostraca > Decapoda > Palaemonidae > Macrobrachium > Macrobrachium nipponense. Next base: position 12,596,466 of record NC_061102.1, read on the forward strand.
AGCTGATCAGTGTAAAGACTACAAGGTACTTAAACACAGTGTGCTACAAGTTACCAGATGACCCCAGAGTACTACAATGAAAGATTCAGAAATTTAAGAAAAGATGAGAAGGGAACATTCTTAGATTATGCTTACAAAGTGAGAAGGTGTTTTAAACGTTGGGTAGAAGCTGCTAAAGTTAAAACTTTTGATGAGTTAGAAGAATTACTTGTTCTTGAACAGTATCTTAAGGGAATTCCTGAACATATAAGAGCCTATTTAAGAGAGAGAGAGAGGAAGAAACTTGACAAAGCTGCTACACTGAGTGAAGATTACAATATAATTAGTAGCAAACGTAATTACAATGTCAAGTAACAGAGTCAACAACGCCCAAGTTTTAAGTCTTATCCAAATAAGAGGAACAAATTTAATGGGAAACCTACAAGTGATACTACCAAAAGTACGCAAGGTAATACAACTCAGCAAGCTAATGTGAAATCCTCATCCAGTTTTTCAAGACAGTTACAGAAACCTAATGTTGTCTGTTTTAACTGTGGAAGAGTAGGACACTACAGTCAAGAGTGTTACCGGAATCAACAGCAGTCAAAGCCAGTTGGTCAAGTAGTGAAAGGTGACCAGGTGAAACAATCTACGAAGAGCAGTGTGGAAAGAATCAAACTCCAGAGAAGAATGAAACTAAACAAGCTGAATGTTTAGCAACCAGTGGAAATGTAACCTCAAGCAGTGAGTGGCTTAGCAGTGTGGAGGGTTTTAAGCCATATATCTTTGAGGGTGTGCTGTCAACTCAAGGAGGAAGTGTGCAGGTACCAGTCAAGATATTATGTGATACAGGGAGTAACCATAGTGTGGTAGTACGTGCTTCTCACCCTCAGTTGGAGAAGAGTCTCACAAGAGATTCAGTTATTTTGAAGGGTATAGGAGGAGAGGAAGTAACTCCTATATGCCGCTTACACCTTTGTGGAAGATGTACGTGTTCTGTTGGGGAATGAAGTTGGTGTGCCATTTATTCCTTGTCCTGTAGTGACAGACAAACCATTGAGGATTAGTCCTACAGTAGATTTGGAGAAGAATAACCCCCACCTGTTTTCTAGTTGTGTAACCACCAGAGGTATGAAGAGGACTACGGCTGCAAGTGAAGAAACTGAGGATTTACACACCCAAGAAGGATCAAGTGTAGGACCTTTGTGCTGAGAAGAATTGTTCCAGGGAAGTGATGTTTCCCATAGTGCTGACCAAGAAGAGAGTTTCCATGAAGAAGACAACGACGACGAAGACAAACCTGATGTTCCTGAAGAGACTCCGAGTAGTCAAAGTGTTCCTGAAGACCGTAGTGAAACTACAGTAGCTGAATTAGCAGATATTGAGAATTCAACCCTTGAAGTTGGTCAAGTGACAAGAGAGAAGCTAATGGATTTGCAGAAGAAGGATGCATTGTTAGCTGATTTGTTCTTCAGAGTTGTTGATCGAGAAGAGATGCAACAAACTCCTACCTGTTATTATCTGAAGGAAGGTTTGCCGATGAGGAAGTATAGACCTACAGATATACCAGGAGATGCTGTATGGGGCGAGTGTCATCAAATTTTGATTCGATATCCATTGAGGAAGCAAGTGGTAGCAGTAGCTCATGAGTCTGGACATATGGGAATCAGGAAGACTGTGGAGAAGGTCATGAAATATTTTTTCTGGCCTGGACTTCACAAAGATGTTAGCAGGTTTTATCGTGAGTGTCATACCTGCCAGATAGCTGGAAAACCGAATGAAACCATCAAGAAAGCCCCCTTACAACCTATAGAAGTTAGAGAAGAACCCTTTAGCAAAGTGATTATAGATGAGGTTGGACCACTGCCGAAGACAAAGAAAGGAAATGAGTATTTGTTGACATTACTGTGTCCTGTGACAAGATATACAGAGGCAATCCCTGTTAGAAACATATCTGCCAAGATAGATGCTGAAAAACTTGTGGAGTTTTTCTCAAAGTTTGGTATACCAGAAATAGTACAAAGTGATAGAGGAACAAACTTTACTTCAAAGTTATTCCAAGATGTGATGAATTTGTTAGGAGTGAGACAACAGTTATCCACTGCCTATCATCCAGAGACTCAAGGTGCCTTGGAAAGGTTCCACCAGACATTGAAAAGTATGCTGACAAAATAAAGTTCTGAGTCAGGAAGAGAATGGGATGTTGGTTTACCATTAATGTTGTTTGAAGTTAGGAGTGCTTATCAAGAAAGTATGGGTTGTTCACCTAATGAAATTATTTTTGGAAGAGAAGTGAGAGGACCGTTGAAGATTCTTGCAGAAAATTGGGAAGAAACCCAAGAGGAAAGCCAAGGAGAGTATGTGAAGAACTTAAGGAAAAGGTTGAAAGAGATTAGAATATTCTCTTTAGAAAACTTGAAAGTGAGTCAAGAGAAAATGAAAAGGAGATATGATGCTAAGACTAAGCTAAGAAGTTTTAGTGTTGGTCAACAAGTGTTAGTGTTCTTACCTGTCAAGAGATTTTCCCTCACTAATAAATTTCAAGGTCCTTACAAGATAATTCAGAAGTTAAGTGATAGAACGTATGTGATTAAAACACCAGAAAGAAGAAGAAGACAAAGGAAGATACATGTGAACCTCTTGAAACCTTATTTCTCAGAAACTAAAACTGAAACTGTGTCAGTAACACAAACAACTTTATCTACAGAAGACAATGATGGCTACGAATGGGGAGCTGAAAGCAAAATTAATAATTCTTCAATTTTGGAAAATTTGGAGAAGTTGAAACATCTGAGTGTTGAACAAGGTGAAGACCTAAGTGAAGTAATTAGAAGTTTCCCAGAAATTTTTACAGATATGCCTAGGCATACTGATCTGACCAAGCATGAGATCAAGATTCAAGAAGATGGAAAACCTTTCAAGCAAAGAGCCTATCGCTTATCACCGTATCATCGAGATGTTTTGAAGAAGGAAGTTGAGTATTTGCTGCAACATGGATTAGCAGAACCCAGTTCAAGTCACTTCAATTCTCCATGTGTGTTAGTGAAGAAACCAGATGGTTCATTTAAAATGTGTACTGATTATAGGAAACTGAATTCTATCAGTGTGGCTGACAATTATCCTTTGCCTCTTATAGATCAGTTACTTGATAATACTGGGCAAGCCAAGTTTGTTGAAAGGATATTATCAAATTCCCTTAGATGAGAATGTCAAGTTGCTGTCAGCTTTTATTACTCCTTTTGGACTGTATCAGTATACTGTTCTGCTGTTTGGTCTGATGAATGCACCTGCAACATTCCAACGAGTGATGGATCAACTGCTAGGATCGATAGAAGGAGAGTAGGTGTATACTTGGATGACATCGTGATTTACTCTACAACATGGGAAGAACATCTGAAGATTCTGAGGAAAGTTTTCAAGAAACTACAAGAAGCAGGATTAACAGTCAACCTAGAGAAGAGCGAGTTTGGAAAGGGAACTGTGCAGTATCTTGGGTTTGAAGTTGGGAAAAGCCTTCTTGCTCCAGTAAATGCTAATGTAGAAGGTATCCGTAAGGTTACCCCACCTACTACCAGGAAACAGCTACAGAGATTTTTAGGCATGGCTGGATTCTATCGTCGTTTCTGCCCAAATTTCTCAGCCGTAGTAGCTCCCTTGACAGACTTAACTAGTCCCAAAGCTAAGGTTGTTTGGACTCCAGAGTGTAAAGAATCCTTTGAGAAGGTAAAATCCATTTTAACTTCAAGACCAGTACTTCAAGCTCCAAACTTCGACAAGAAATTTGTGATACAAGTTGATGCGTCGGACTGTGTCATTGGAGCTGTTCTACTTCAAGAAGATAAAATTAATATCTACCATCCTGTGTGCTTCATGTCTTCAAAATTGAAAAAACATCAGAAAGTATACTCGACAATCGAGAAGGAAACTTTAGCCTTAATCACAGCATTGAAAAAGTTTGAAGTGTATGTGAATAGACCTAGGAATGAAGAAATTTTAGTGTTGTCTGATCACAATCCACTATCATTTATCCAGAGAATGTAAAACCATAATCAAAGACTGACCAGGTGGTCTTTGTGCTTGCAACAGTATAACTTAAGAGTGCAACACATTAGTGGCAAAAACAATGTAGTTGCTGATTATTTATCTCGTTGAGAATCGTTGGATTCAACACCGTGATAAAAAACCTGCTGGGGGGAGGTATATTATATATTGCTACTTTCAAAATGCATATATCCCCTCTTAGACTGTATAAAATGTTATGTAGAGTTTGGCAACATTTTTTCAGATTCCTAGCTAGCTTAGAATTGCGATGTTTTAAATGTGTGTTCAGATTTCGCATAACATAATATAAAAAGAATATATAACGTAGTAAAGAAAAAGAGAGAGAGATTATCTTTGTCCGTTCGAAACTAGGATTGTTTCCCTATTATGTCAACGCCTTGCGATAAGAGAACTCGAGGTCTTCGCTGTGTTTTGGGAATTCTGTCATCACATCTGATAGGGACTTTTGCTCGAGTCTGGTTTGGTCGAGTACGTGTCTTTGTTGAACAGACTGATTTCTTACACGTACCTCTTTGCTAAAACCACGTGCAGATTTCACAGTTTTTTCTGTAAAGTTGCATCATGTTAGAAGCTTCTAGAAAGAATTGTGTCCCAAAACATTTTGTATCATCTCCAGTGTCCAGCTTCCATAAGGAAAAGAATTTTATTACATCTTAGAACCGTGTTCCGTTCAGACATCTCTCTCTCTCTCTCTCTCTCTCTCTCTCTCTCCCACAACATACTTGAGATTATATTAACGTAACGATTTCATACTTACTGAATGGTCACTCAAAACTTTTAGATTTCGGATTTGATATTTCTTAAGAGTTTATTTAGTATTATTTAGTGTTTTTGTGGAATCTGAACAAACATTGTGTGTAACGGCGCCTGTTTTTGTGAGTGTGAAACAAGCTGCAGCAAAGAAATAAAATTGATATACCAAGAAGGTAAAGTGTGTTATATTTTTATTAGTTGCAACTAAAATCTAATGGTTATGATAGTTTGGAAAGAAATTAATAACTATTGGTTATGATAGTTTAGAGAACTAATAACTAATAGTTACAATGGTTTGAGAGAAACTATTTACATTTTTACACATTGCAAATTTTTGCGTTTTGTTTGTTTCATTTGAAGTGATTTTTATATTTTGTGCATTTATTCATTTTCTTATTGAAGTGTGTGTTTTTATTATGTATTCTGTGTGATTAATAATTTTTGCAATTTTGGTATTTTCCACATTTAGTGTTTTCATTTGCATTCACAATTTAATTAGCTTGAGTTATTTTCATTACTTAATCGTTGCACATTTAATTAAATTTAACACTTGTGAATTAATTTGCACTTAGAATTCTTCTCAAGTTTTATTGTTGTTTAGCACTTGTGAATGAATTTCCAAATTTCAATTATTGCCTAACACTTTTGAATTTTGATCGAATTAATTTTTTGAATTTTGTGACAAATTAATTTTGATTTAATTTTACTTAATTGATTCAAGAAGTAACAGTAATTTTCCCTGATATTGTGAATTTCACTTATAATTTTGAGTTTAATAATAAATTTTTGTATTTAAAATTTGTATAAATGTTTTCTTTATTTTACACCAGTATTTAATTATATTGAAGTTGAGTAGAAACATAGAGTGGTAATTGATCTGTTTTCCTTCAATTAACTTGAAGTGACTTAGAACTAGGGAAGTACATAGACTTTTGAAATCAGGGAAATATTTAGTCTTTTAAAGTTGTTGATGGAGCGATGCCCTTTGATTAATTTAATTACTTACACACACACACACACACACACACACACACATATATATATATATATATATATATATATATATATATATATATATATATATATATATATACATATATATATACATATATACATATTTATACATATATATACATATATATATATATATATATATATATATATATACATATATCATATACATATATATATATATATATATATATATATATATATATATATATATACATATATACATATAGTATATACATATAAATACATATATATGCATGTACATATAAATACATATATATATATATATATATATATATATATATATATATCATATATACATATATATACATATATATATACATATATACATATATATATACATATATAATATATAAATATATATATACATATACGTATATATACATATATATACATATAGTATATACATATATATACATATATATACATATACATATATATATACATATATATGTATAACTGAATCACGAAAGTTAGGAACGTGATAAATCCATAAATAGATAAATGCCACGAAGGAAAAATAAACGAAGGAGGTCTGCAAGATCTTTCGACTTTAAAAGTCCTTTACTGAGCAGATACTGACATAAATACGAGAAAAAACAATACAAGAGGGTTCGTATAACTGACAGATAGGGATTATAAAGGGATTAGTACCTAGAATTCCGACACCCCTGGGATAAAGGGATTAGAACCTAGAATCCGACACACCTGGAAGATAAGAAACCTTCCCAAACAAGCATAAACAATGGGTGCAATTAAAGGTTTAAGACAATCATCTCGGATACAATTTCCAGACAATTAAAGGATTATAGGTGACAGCTATTCGGAACTTGGTAAACAAAACCATATTCAACAATACATGACAGACATACATTACAACAAAATTTAATAACTCTAAGGCCACTGATTTTTATTTAAGTCAGTAATTATATCTTTGAGGTCATTCTTAAACATGTTACAGATACAAGGGTCTAAATGAAAAAGGCCACGACTAACATTGAAATTACAATGAAAAGTAAGTTGTATTAAAGCATATTCTAAAAGATTTCGTGATAAGACATCTCTTCCTTGCAATTACTGAACTATCAATCCAATTAATTCGGTGGTTGTTTTCACTTAAATGAATGAATAATGCATTAGATTTTTGCCCAGTTTTTACAGAGTATTTATGCTGGCTTAGCCTTACTTCTAAGCCTTTGCTGGACTGTCCGAGATAGAATGAGGGACAATCCATACATGGAATTTTATATATTATGTTGTTGCTTTCTCTGGGGCCATTTTTTATTAACATTCTTTTTAATGTGTTATTATAGGAAAAAACAAGGTTGACATTAAAAGCTTTTAACAATGGTTTAATGGTTTCAAATCCGTTAAAATAAGGCAAACTGAGAATGTTCTTAGAATTTTCTTTCTGTGTGTTATTTACAGTATAAAACTTTTTGTGGGCTTTATCATAACAAATGTCTAATATATGTGAAGGACAGCATAAATCTTTCCCTATTTTTCTTATGTATTCAATTTCTTGATCCAAATATTGTGGACTGACAATCCGCAATGCTCGTAAAAACATAGAGGAAAAAATTGATATTTTTATATTAAGATGGTGGCCTGAGAAGAAATGAACATAAGTTAAGTTGTTAGTCGGTTTCCTATAAATACTGAATTTACATTGAAATGGTTCTCTATGTATCAAAACGTCTAAGAAAGGGAGGCAATTGTCTTTTTCTAATTCTAGAGTAAACTTAATCGATGGTACCTGGTTATTTAATTTAGAGAGTAAATCATTTACATCAATACCGACAGGAAGAACAGCTAAACAATCATCAACGTAACGATACCACTTTACAGGAATATGAGTGATATTAGGTAAGTAGCGTTTTTCAAAGAATTCCAGATACAGGTTTGAGAGTAATGGTGATAAAGGATTTCCCATTGCCATGCCAAAAATTTGTTGATAAAATTCACCATTGAATATAAACTTACAATCAAAAATGCACAAACTCGTGAGTGAAATAATGTGACTTATAGGTAGAGGTAATTCATGCTGAGTTAGTTCATTACTAAGATATTCTAAAATAGAGTCTATAGGGACTTTAGTAAAAAGAGAACATACATCGAAACTAACGAATCTATCAGTAGGGCAAAGAGCAATTTTGTTTAATTTATCAACTAAATCTAGAGAATTATATATATGAGAATCGGAGATGGTTCCAAGTAACGGGGACAAGATCTTAGTGATATATTTCGAGAGTTTATATGAAATTGAACCAACAGTACTGATAATAAGCCACATAGGGTTATTTTCTTTGTGCGTTTTGACTAATCCGTACAAGTATGTATATATATATATATATATATATATATATATATATATATATATATAATTATATATATATATATATATATATATATATATATATATATATATAATATAAAGATATATATATATAGATATATATATATATATATTATAATATATATATAATATGTATATATATATATAATATATATATATATATATATTATATATATATAGTATATATATTATATATATATATATATAATATATATATAATATATATATATATATATTATATATATATATCATATATATATAGTATATCTATATATAAGATATATATATACATGTATATAAATATACATATATAGTATTATTATATATATTTATTATATATATATATATATATATATAAATATATATAAATAATAATATATATCTATATATATAGTATACTCTATCTAATATATATTGTTAAAATATATATAAATTATCTATTTATATATTTTATATATATATATATATATATATATATATATATTATATATCTATATATAATATATTATAAAAGGAGTCCATAAAAACACCAAAATATAGAGAGAAAAGTACTATATTTCAGAGACTGCTGTCTCTCTCTTCAGGTTATGATGTGAGAAAAGTTTACAGAAAAGGTGGTATTTATACCCAGAGATCCATCCACAGGTAAGCCAACTAAGGTCACCCCCGCTGATAATCTTCCTTTAATCTTCTTAAGCGTTGGTTGAATGAAAAGCTTGTCGATCACATCTGACTCTTGTACTGGCAGTTGCTGCTATATTGTTACGAAGTGCCAAGTATCTGGTTACCATACATCAAACATTACCTCACAAAAAGCCAGACACCTGAACCCTCATAACACGTTTAAACGACTGAATACTCTATAGGCAACAGTGATCCCTTAACACTTACCAGTATTGCAGAAAATCAAACTAAGTTCATCAAAACAGGTACTTCCCTGGTTCTAAGTCACTTCAAGTTACTTGAAGGAAAGCAAATCAATTACCACTCTATGTCTCTACCTATCATCAATATAGTCATAATCAAATATAATTATACTGGTGTAATAATTAAAACACTCATAAAAATTTTAAATACAAAAATTTATTATCAAATTCAAAATTTATAAGTGAAATTCACAATATCAGGGAAAATTACTGTTACTTGAAAACAAAGTAAAGTTTAATTAATTCTTGAATCAAATTAAGTAAAATTAAATCAAAATTAATTTATCACAAAATTCAAGAAAATTAATTCAATTGAAATTTAAAAGTGTTAGGAATTGAAAATTTGAAATTAATTCACAAGTGCTAAACAACAATAAAACTTGAAAAGAATTCTAAGTAAATGCAAATCAATTCACAAGTGTTAAATTTAATTAAATGTGCAATGATAAGGCAATGAAAATAACTAAGTCAACTAAATTGTGAATGCAAACGAAAATATAAAATAAAAAGACACACTTCAATAAGAAAATGAATAAGTGCACAAACAATGGAACAGACACAAACACAAAAAAAAATCAGCAATGTGTAAAAGTGTAAATCTTTTTCACTCAAAAACACAGTAACCAACAGTTTTTACCAAACTTTCACAACCATCGGTTATTAGTTAACCACAGTTCCTATCAATCATTAGTTAAACACAATTCCTATCCGTTATTAGTTGCAACTAATAAAAATATAACACACTTTACCTTGGTATACCAACATCTTTCTTTCTCTTTTGCTGCAGCTTGTTAAATTAGCACTTTCAACAAAACAAAAAAAAAAACCAGGCGCCAGTTACGAAATGTTTGTTCAGATTCCACAAAAGACACTAAATAAAACTAAATAAACTCTAAGAAATATCAAATATGAAATTCTAAGTTATGAGTGACTAAGTTAAGCTACGTTAATATAATCTCAATGATGTCGAAAGAGAGAGAGAGAGAGAGAGAGAGAGAGAGGGGACTAACTGCCTCGAGGTTCTAAGATCGAATGAATTTCTCTTCCTTCACGGAAAAGCTGGAGAGGGGCAGATGTCAAAACGTTCTTGGCACGAAAGCTTCTCGAAAGTTCTGAAATCTGACACAATCTTACATACCAAATGTGCAACACCCACGTGGGACTTGACAAAGATATACACGTACAAGACGAGTCTGTTAAAAAAAAGAAAGACGTACCCGACTCGATTGAGACGGAGGCTGGGCGACAATTAAAATTGACATGTTTTGATGACAACACTGAATCAAGCTCGCTCGCTATCACACGTGTTGAAAGAAAAGTTAAAACATTCGTAGCTTTGAAAAGACAAAGATCTCTCTTTACGTTATATATATATTCTTTTACAAGACGTTAATGCGAAATCTGAACACATATTTTAAAACATCCTATTCTAAGCTTAATTAGGAAAATCTGAAAAAAATGTTGCCCAATCTACATGACATTTCAAAGAGGGGAAAACATGCATTTTGAAAGTAGCAATATATAATATATATATATTTATCTATATATATTTATATATATATATATATATATATATATATATATATATATATATATATATGATTATAATCACTTTAGCACGTGATTCATTTATCACACATATCCACAGGTGAAAAATAAGAGACAGGGTGTAGGTCCTGACCGGTTTCGGCTTTATTTTCAAGCCATTGACAAAGGCTTGAAAATAAAGCCGAAACCGGTCAGGACCTACACCCTGTCTCTTATTTTTCACCTTGTGGATATGTGTGATATATATATATATATATATATATATAGATTTATCTATATTATAAATTTATCTATATATAAATATAATATAATATATATATTATATATATATATATATATATAGATAAAATATAGATTATATATATATATATATATATATATATATATCATATTTATATTTATCTATATATATATATATATAATATATATATATCATATATATATATAATATATATATATATATATATATAGATATATATGTATATATATTCATTTATATTTATCTATTTATATTATGAGCTATATATATATATATATATATATATAGATATATATATATATACATATAGTATGATATATATAAATATATACATATATATATATATATATATAGTTATCTTAATTTATATATTTGAATATATATATATATACTATATATATATATATATATATATATATATACAGTGCATCCTCAACTTACAGCGGGGATCCGTTTGTGCGCCATGCCGTAAGTTGATTTTCACTGTAAGTTGCTGCATCTCCATTATCAGGGCTTTAGCAGTGCCGTAACCTGATGTTGCATCAAGTTACAGCATTGTAAGCTCCATCAACTTGATGTCTATTCTTGCCATTAGTGTCGGCAAAGTCGTTGTAACTTGATGTAACGGTGCTGTAAAATGCTCCAGCACTGTAAGATCGGCTCACCATAAGTTGAGGACACACTGTATATACATGAATGAATGACTGGGGTTTGGTTCCATGGCGAGTCAGTAATTTATTTCTGTGCAACACATTTCCATGTGTTCATTTCCCATTGTCAGTGTACATGTCTATGTGAAATATTCATAATTATAACACAAAACAAAAAACACTTTCTCTCGCTCTCACTCTCTCTATCTATCTCTTTCTCTCTCTGAATTGGAAACAGAATTTCTTCCACATGAATAATCTATCTCCAATGGACACTAAAAGGGTTCTCTGTTATTGCTAACATTCAAATATTCACAGCTTCCTTCTCTCTTGCATTCAACACATAATATCTCTTTCATCAGCTTCTGAAGCCATAAAATAGTAAAGGGGAGTGACATCAAACATTTGCTACTGAGTGGTGTGGCATCATCACCTTTAGGGCATAAAAGTTTTAGGCTAATCTCCAGTGTATCCATCCGACAGTAGATCCATAAGCAATGGGAACATGGCCACTTCATTGTTGCTCTGGCCTCCAGTAAAACAAATTGTATTACAGTGATCTGTAAAGGATATTATATCTAAATTTATCTTCATATTAACTGCATCATTGGTTCACATACACTTTCACCTTCACACATAACTTACACAAACATACACTATATATATATATATATATATATATCTATATATATATATATATATATATATATATATATATCTATATATATATATAGATAAAATATATATATATATATATATATATATCTATATATTATATATATATACTATATATATAAAATTAGATAAAAGCTTTATCAGCAACATGTAAACATACATCAACCAGCCTGAGCGTCACACAATCACAAATATACATAATTATAAAATAAAAATAATAAATATAAATTATTGATAAAAACATTACCTTTATACATCAACATTAATATTGATCTATCAGCACCCCAGTAGCATAAGCAAGTTCCCTCAGTATAAGTTTAGAGCATTTTTTTCTTTTTTCATTTAATCAGGCAATCTGGACCATCCAAAATTACAGACTTATGAGTTTCTCAGTGACAAACTGAAAGCCAACAGATAGGCACATTTATCCACCTAAGAAATGGCAAGTCTTTGAGGATGATGAGGATCGGATGGTGTATCATGTAGAACTGTCTCAAGTAAGCATTATTTTGATAATATTATTCATTGCTATGGTACGTAAGGTTCCACGGAGTGCACTTGCTTGACAGACAGCATCTTGTTATTTATAACTAGCAGAGTAGGTATCATTAATATGAACTAAGATCATTCAGTTAAATAGGAAATTCTGTACAAAACTTTGCTAGTGACCTTAAAATAACCACTGTCATAAAAACTTAAAGTTAGGTCCAACAGAAACAGTTTTAAAAGATCCTTATCCTTATTCAGCCACACTGGTCAATTGAATCTGACAAATGGGAAGCTATGGTACCCAAACTCCATCCTCCTTAATTTTATGAGAGCATCCAGCAATATATTCAAGTCCAAGAATTGTTATTAAACAATAAAAGGTCAGATTACCAAGTTCACAAGGAAAAATACCCAGGAAAATAAGGGGCATAGAAAGATGTAGCTTACTGAGCAACAGTAACTATATAATTCCTGTCATTGAAATCCATAAGCAAGTAGCAGCTCCATCATGTCGTCTACCCACACAGCATGCTAGGTGCTTGAGGGTGGTGGGGAGGTAGTTACCAAACATAAGCTTCCCACAAGCTCTAAGAGTAATCAAAACCAACCACATAAGCCCATTAACGACTAAACGTGTATGTGATTTCCTACAGATGAATTTCGAGGAACTGCAAAATCTCAAAGAAAGCACAAACCCCTTTCTTATGGACTGCCCTTGAGCTTAAACTCAAAAATACAAAATGCTCCTAATGTCTTTGGGTTCATCAGTCTGTCAGGAATGGACGAGCACTACAAGCCGAGTGTAAAATTAGACTTCTACTTCACTCAACCATGTCAGCTACTCAAATTATATGTTATATTCCGAGAGTGATCTAAGCCATACTCAACCATGTGCTCATATCAACAAAGAAAGGATAATCATGACATGATAAAGGAGAGAAAAAGAAGCAAGGAGAAGGAAAGGAAACCTGTCTAATTTACGTAGTTCCCAGCAATAAATTATGACCAAAGAGGGATTGGGACCTGAGAAACTCCAACATTGAGCCCCTTTCCCAACAACCAGGGGGCCAGAGTTTTGAGGAGGTTACGGGGTCTAAATGACCAAATAGAGCAAAGCCTTTTATTTGTATTATTTCAACATTTTTACCACTTTTCCTTTTCCAATACCAAATCAGGACTCAAGAATGACAAACACAATAGTCCAAGTTTAGATATTAAGAAAAAGGATGATCACAATAGCATAAGGGTTCTATGAAACAAAACACAATTTTGATAAAAAGTCAACAATGTTTATTGTTGCTCATGATATAATGTGCGACACCTAATTTCAGGCAATGTAACTTGTCTTTTTCGTGAATACAAAAATAAGTTTCTGCATGTATATTACATTGTAATAATAAGGTATCCAACTACCAGTAGATATGATACATGTACAGTACAACTAAGAAACTTAAGGTATATATTGCCCCAAAATACAAAATAAACTTCTGTTGTATAATTCCCAATAACATAAAATATACAGTAATTACATTCATATTCTGTTGGGTGAGTATAGATACTATATGTTTAAAAATAGCTAACAACTTAAAAGTTACTAAAGTACAATACACAAAAGTAAGGGATGGCAAAGATACGACTCTCTAAGATCTGAATCTGTCTCTTATTAATATTTCAAAATGAATCCTTAATTCTAAGAACAGCATACTTTCTCTTTTAAACTGCTGTGTACCTAATTGCAGACAAATCACATTTCTAACTAAACTATTAGAAAGCGGGTAATACTGGTAATCCTTTTATTATATCAATTAACAGCTATAAATCAAAGTGTACCAACTGTTTAAAATGTTAATATATAAAACTATCTTGTTTCTATGTCAGTTATGAGCAACAGTAGACTAACGGGGATGTTCAAGTATAATCGGTTGGTAGATCAAGAAAGCATTAGTATTTCAAGATTTCCAGCCTTCTATACAGTTTAACGCACTGCACAGCACAGTAGTTATACATCAAAGTCCTGTTAAACAGAGCAGTTTCACAAACGTCATCCTGCTAATAGCAATATTCAGCCAATGACTGGTTATTTAAGAAAGTGAGTGAAAAAGTAACAGAGAGAAGGATAAAATTCATGTGACTATTTTCTATACATCTACATCACTGTGGAATTGTTACTGAATCTCTGAGGTTTTATTTTTTAATGGTTCATGCCCAGCACAATCATATTATCCTTAGATTATCATATATCAGAACATACAACCCTCGTATTTTTGGCTTTCCTTATGCTTAAACACCACACACTACTGTAATGGAAGCAAAAAAAGGAAAATTATCAAGGGCAACGACCAAATGAGAATTTAAGATAAAGTGAACAGGACCAAAGAGCGGTGAGAACTCGTTCCACATCTAACTTCAGAAAATGAAAATTTGGCATTAAAAGCTTGATTGATAAGTGAATCTAATACCACAGTCTAAATCACATAGGAATGTGAAAAATAACACAAATAAACTAGGATTAATCCCCATACCTTATACTTTACTAGCAAAGAACAGATGGACTATTTGGCATAAGTCTCAAGGTTCTGTATGAACAGAGATGAAGTGCATAAAGAGAAGCATGAAAGATGTACTTAGAAAAGAAAAAAGCTGAATTTAAGGACACAGAACTAAAGTGAAGGGCCATGGTATTCAATTGGATAACAAGATTGTCTGGTGCAGCTAAGAGATAAGTGTAAGGGAAGGGGGAAGCAGAGGGCAATTGCTTGTGAAAGTCCAAATCATGCCTAGTTGTGTTTGGATATGGAGAAAGGATACGTGCGCAGAAGGAGAAAGGTTGAGTGTACTAGTCGATATGAATGCAAGGGTTATAAACAGACACAAGGAGGCTTGAGTCCTGGGAATGTAATAATGAAAGAGAAAATTAAGGGGTATAGTTTCTTAGATAACATATTAATTCAGAGTAAACAACTGAGTGGAATATGGCTATGGAAAAATTTGCTCAAGTAAGCTTAATAAGAAGGAATTTTGTGGGATACCTGTAGGGAGTGTAGGGAAAATGGGAATGGATTAAGGAGACAGCAAACCAGTAGGAGAGATGGTGAGTTTGAGCTGCATGCAATCAGTAAGACTGCAAGAAGCACATAAGAAGGTGAAATAAAAGTTCATTGCATGATAGTGAATGAGGTACAGAGACAAGAAAAGAGAAATTGTAAGTGTATTTGCAAAATAAAAGTATACAGCCAATCAGACACATATAGAGGTAAACGGTACAGATGAAAGAGGTGAAACAAAAAAGGCAGGAGCTCAGCATAAAGTCTGGAAGATAAATGTCAAGGGAAGCAAAGCTGGGATGTTTTAAGTGATTGTTGCATCAAATCTCTTTTCCATGAGGCAAATGTGGGTTTTGAAGGCAAATGAATGAAAATAAGCTGGAAACTCTTGAGATGAATATGTATCAAAGATGGTTGAAAAGGTAAGAACTGTATGCAAATAATGGACACAGTAAAACAGCTGAGCAAAGATAAAAAAAATTAGTTTTTGCAGGTGGTCTGGTCCTGTGACCAGAAAGGAAGAGGACAGGTTGGTGAAAAGGCAGCATAATTCAGATATGTAGGGCGAATGAAGGAAAGGGAGAATCTAGAAAGTGCTGGCTAGACTGGCAGAGGTGTTAGAATGAACTTTAATATTCAGAATGTGTTTGTGTGCAATAACTGAGACATTTTTAAACTGTTTCCTTTAAAGCTAATATTGTCTGACAGTTTAATGAGAGGACAGCATGTGTGTGTAAAGACTTACAGAGGATGGAACCTTTTGAAATACCAATTTAAAATCCTTTATGACAGTCTTACTAAAAAAGATCTTTTACTATTTGATGCTGGTATGTCTCATTTCATGTCTACACATAAGTTTTGAGCTTTCTGTAAAAGTACACTTTATACAAAACTGTTAAGCTAATAAAATTGCACACTTACAGTTACAAGAGAAATTTCAAATGAGATGTCTATGTAAGGTGATCACACATGTTGTGTTCAGTCACTTCAATACCATACCTAAGACACTAATCAAAAGAAAAGTTTCACCTGCACACTAAATATTTATAGTTTATGGCAACTATTTCCTGATTACAATGGTAATTTGCCATACATGGTATTGAAAGTGTGAATTATCAACACTGCAAAAATTACCCATTTGCATATATAACAGAACGTACACCTGGGCTTTCCACTACTAAGAGTAATGCTCATAGTATTTGCCCACTTTGCATGTGCTTGACAAAGTTCATAATCAAAATCTCAACACTTTTTCATTGACATAAGTCTTAATGTTTCAAATTCCTTTTTTTGCACACACTGCCTTTGTAACCTCTCAATATTCACAATTTTCTTATCCTATCTTTGACTATTTATCCTTCTTCACTAATAAATGGCCCCAGGAAAATTCAAAATAGCTTGAATAATGTTACACTATCCATAACATCTCCGTTTTTAAAACATTTCCTCTCTTCATAACTTCACAAAAATTCTTCATAGTTCTACTAAAACACACAGAACTCAAAATATTGATCATGGTTATGGGCTGAAATTTTGCTACCAAGTAAATGATGGTCCCATGGTTGCAAATAAGCTACAGTTACCATAATAAACTGACTAAACCCTTACTCGAATGAGTAGAAACAATTTTTATAAGCCAGACGAAGGTAGACTTTTACCATAGTCTCTAATCTCATGACTTTTCACTCTTTTAAGATATAGCCAATGGTCAATATAAAAAATGCATGTCAGTAAATGTAACTCTTATACATGAATATGTTTCTCACACTGGAATCAAAATACAAAAACCAGGTGGAGCCACCAAAACATAACGAAATTAGAAGTGAGTATCAATAGCTTGTTACTCATGAAATGAGAATTTTATGTGTGTAATCTTATCGATATATATTTCACATCTTTACACTAATTTATTGGTCTAACATAAATAACAAGAACTGGATAAATAGATAGAATATAATTTAGACCAAAGGCTATGCACTGGAACCCATAACATTATTCAGTGTGAAACAGAAATTTCCTTATTCATCAACCTGAGGCCAAAACCATTTAAAGGAAAAATCATATGGAGCTGAAAGCCTATTTTGGTTTGAAGTTGATAAGAACTTAGCATTACAAACCAGTTTAAACAACCAATTCTCCACCATCCTTGTATAGGGTAGTTTTACGGATACTAATAAAACATGGGCCTCTTGTATCTGTGAGTCTTCTGTTCCTACAGAATATAATAAATCTATTTCTAATTTATAATGAAGACTTCTCATATTACTAAAGAATATATTTAGGGTTAATACCACAGAAATCTGCCTTGTTTTTATCTGAACATGAATACTGTCCTATACACCAAAGCAGTCTAGTTTGTGATACAAGAATGTTCTTTAAAAACAAGCCCTAAGAAAAGCTGGAAGACAAGACTACAAGTCTTTTGCATTCAAAATCCTGCATTCCTACTTACAAAACTTTGTGGCAGATATTTTTAACAAATTCTAATAAGCCCAATCTGTCGAGAATATCCTGCTAGGGCCATTAAGTCTAGTATCTGTTTTTGTTACTATATTGCATTGCAAATGAACGAGTTTCCATCTCAACGGTATGTTAATAGGGTTGATACTTTATTATCACAGTACTTTCTATTTCTACATTCTTGTAAGTTGACTTAACTTCATTGGTTATGAGACATAAAAAGTCTAACATCAATTTCCATCTCTCACTAATGTAATAAACAGTAATATTTGGTCACAATAATGCGAGTTGTGAACATATAACATAATCGTGTTTTACTTAAACGCAGTAATTTCTATTACACTTTAAAATCTTAAGAGGAATTTAAGAAAAAAAACAATAAATGTACTGATTAGCAAAAACATTGCCTACATTTCTAACTTAAGTATCAGGCAAAAAAAAAAAGAATGGGCATATAATGATAATGTGCAGCCCTTTTTTTATTTAAAAAAAATCTATAATAGCAAAATTGTCTGTAGCTATTTGTTGTCGTGTAATGAAAACAAATAAAAAAACAAGCTACTGGATTGCCCGGAAAATATACCGTCAGAATATTATTGTGGAAATAGTTAAAATGATTCTTGTGAAAGCAGACTACTCAACACACTGTACTAAGAATACTAAGTATCTACAGTATACTTAGCTAAAAGAGTCTAATTTATTGTAAATGGTTAGCCTGTTTCATCCAGCAACAACAGGACTTTCACTAGTTGCAGTGATAACAAATAAAATTCAATTACGAAAACCTATGCGAGCTGCTAAAGATGTTCATATATTATTCTCTAACGACAGAAATAGATTATGGGTAAAATTATCCATGTATAGCAATTACTTTACAAAAGTGTGAAATCTAAGTTATTGCCCCATATTTCCTCACTACAATTGACAAAAATCTAAAAATATATAACAAAAAAACTATTCTGAAATTTATACAGAATAGGTTCTCCTATGGGATCAAATAATGAAACTTCTACACCATCCTCAACATTATAAAGTCACAGTTTGCTGGTTCTCTTAATCAGTAAATTGTCAACATCACTTTCCTGGAAACCTATCTTAACAATGTCGTTAATGTGCAACATTTCTTTTTTTGCAACATATAAACATAACGATATCCCCAAGAACCCTGGGCAAGACTTGATATCGCTGTAGATTTTGCTATATTTCACTTACAACCAACCATGGATATTTAACTTTGATTCAGAAGTTTGATAAGTTTAATATGATACTAAAAATAAGAGCTACCTATCAAGTACAGTTCCCAAACAAAGTGCCATAATTCTTAAGTACCGCAGTAGCTGTCCAGAACTTACTGGCTGCACAATCGAGTAAAGGATGGAAAAAGTCAAACATTCTCAAACGTACAGATACCTAACCTGTACAAAGGTTGACAAATAACAGTTTCAGTTGCAGTCTAATTTTAGAGAATTAATGTTTACCCTTATCATTAAAAACACTGATAAAGAAAATAATCCTAAGAACATTTATACTATTGCAGCTATTGTCTTCTTCGACGAGAACGGAGGAGCAGCAAAAATTTGATGCCCCCATGTAAAATCAGTGGCCACACCAAGAGGAAGAAAGTGGTACGCGGCGATAGCTCAGGGAATGGCCACCATGACCGTTCAGTTCGAACAGCAACAGAGCCATTGTTACCGACCTGAAATAATTAAAGTACAAACATTCAGATACAAATAAACTGGATCGCAAAATGAAATTGTGTTCAGAGCGCTCCCTTTTGCCACCTGTGCTTCAAATTTTGCTTTGTATGCCCTTTATGTATACACAGTACTGTACAGTGTACTATTGTGTTTTAGGATTAAAAAACCTGAACAGTTCTGTATGGATTTTATATCATACTGTCCTTAAGTAGGCATGAAGAGTACAGGTACACTTACAAACAATTCAACATGCAAACAGCCGTATGAAATGTAACTCATTTGCAAGAAGGGTGGTGTCTGTATTAGGGCTTGTGCCTTGTATGATAAGGCGCCCTATGAGGTAATGTTAGACTAGCGATAATCTATACGCTAAGTCGGTTGGTATTGCACTTCCATCTTCAATGGAGTGTCTGGGGTTTTGTAGATCACTTACGAAGTCGGTATTATCTTTACGACGATGTGTTAAACTCATGGTTCGGTGAGGTTCTTGTAGAAAACACTAAGTATAAAAATAGATATAATTTCTTCTGAAGTTTTACATGGTGAAGATCAGGTATGATTGTACAAGTCTTCTAATAACGATAGCTTGATCGCTTCTGCCAATGATGATGGCTAATCCTATTCCTCTACATGATAAAGCTTAGGTAAAGAGGTACAGGTCTTCTAATGACGATAGCTAACTCTCTTCTGCCGTCTACCATCTCTGTTACAAGTTATGAAGGAACGGGCAGTAGTTCGAACATATGAACATACTTACAAATGACATAGTTTCATACGAACACACAATCGAATGAGACACGCTACAGATCACGTAGGCGGTAGTTGTCTCAAGCAGGGAGCTTGGACTAATGTTTATAAACAATTGAATGACTACAGGTGACGGCATGTTATCTTAGCCTACATACTTATTGTATACGTCATCTTTAGCGTCTCTAGTCTGATCACATTCCTGCAAGCAATCTGGCTGACCTCTTTAGTTTTATTCTTTTATATATATGGACTAACATTCCATATTTTTATTATGTAAACACTTACATCAGCTCGGTCAGCTACCAAAACCAACCACTGAATATTACTCAAACTTGACTTGCATTTGACTTATAGGAGTGTGATACAGACACTATGTGAATATATATATATATATATATATATATAAGTAAATAAAAATTCATTGTGTACATGAATTGATTCAAGTAATAAAATATAAAACAATGATATTGGTAAATAATAGTGATCACGGATATATAATGATACAGTTTTTCACTTCATCTCATTAAGATACATATGCTACAGAAAATACTAATGTACTCTGATAATTGCATAGAATGAAGATTCCAACATGATAAAATCATATTTTAACTGATGAAAAATTTCATATATGAATTGTAAAATTATTAATGGTTATGCTGATTGATTCGTTGATTTTTATGCTAAATGTTATATATCTGATTAGTAATTCATATACTAACTCATAAATAACTGCAGATATTGGTAAGATAAAAGGTAACATATTGATTAGAGGCTACCTGATTTGTTTATACATATGTATATGGATTCATATAATTATGATTAATATATGTGCACTTTAAATAGATTCCTATTGCGTACACGCAAAGATATATTTAGATTCTGTTATTTATGATCATTTATATAAGAGATTCCTATTGCGTACACGCAAAGATATATTTCGACTCTGTTATTTATGATCATTATATATAGATTCCTAGTGCGTACACGCAAAAAAATATATTTCGATTCTGTTATTTATGATCAATTATATATAGGATACATGATACTTTATATATATAGGATACATGACCGAGGTTATACTACTTCACTTTTAACTAGCGTTCGAACAACTTTTCGTCCATTACACAGTTCCAGACAACCACCTATAGCCAATGAAACGGCCTTTTTTCAATGGTTAAAACAAGGGGAAAATTTGCCTGGGCGGGTCCAACGTTCTTTATTGCGCTCATACTTATTCTCTGCATCCTAAGCTACACGATTACGTTCGCGATGAATAAAAAAAAAACATCCCAGCACGAGTCCTTCACCAGCAAAGTAGAGTTGAATATCCTTCGGGTCGTAATTGTCGGAAGTATGTCCCATTTGTAGTCGATTTCCACAGCCACCAGAGCATTCCGCATTAAAACGAGATTAACGACGAGATACGGTGTCGGTCGAAGAAGTCCATGAAATTCCTTTCACATTGTAGGCGGTTGTTACTTGACTGTAGTCATCCGCAGCGACGAACGATTTTTTGAAGTTGCTATGTGAAACTCTCGTACTGCAGGATACTGTAACCGGTTCCATTAATCAGCCTGCAAGTGAAATTATACTTGTCACAAGGGCAAAGTAAATTCAGACGACATCCAAATACAGGGGAGGGGAGAGAGCCATTTAGACCAGACTTAACCCACATGAATTCGCTGATATTTCGGAATTCAAAAGAGTCCGCTGTACAAACTTTTTTATCCATGGCATTAACAATGAGTGAACCTATCCAGGTCTATGATGACTGTAAAAATATCCATAATTATAACAAACAAATAGATATCATTACGAATCTCAAAGAAAATTCGATATTACTGGTAGTAAGTTACTAGACAAAGAAGTGGACGGACGGAGCTATTTGTAAGATTGCCAGGCAACATAAGAGTCAAAGAGAAGATTAATCATGATTCTGTAGTTCTCTATGCTAACTGAAATTAAGTTGTGATAAAATCTGATCCTATGTGCCCTAACAAAAGTTTCATATTCAATTTTCTCGTGCGCATCCTCTGAGGTTAATTTTTAAACTTTATTAATAGGTAGGAGATGCAACGAAAAAACCCACTATGTAACTAATTTCTAAATAAACTCTGGGTTTTTCAAGAAAATGTGACATTTTCCCATGAATGTTTTACTTGAATTGTAATAGGCTAATGTTGCAAGTAAATAATCCATATCCATATCGTGATACTTCTAAATGTCTATGAGGTTCAGAAAAAATTAATTCATTTTGTTGTTATAGAAATTCTATTTGCTTATTTTGTTCATTAATTTTAAAATGATTGCAAGTCCTTAACTAATTGCATTACACACACGGATAAGAATATGTTATGTGGCCTGTCATGTGACCTATGAACCACCTGTGAAGTTCATGAGCTAAGCATTCCTTTCTCCAGTCAATCTGCTTTTGCAAGCAGAGACGACACACAGATGAAGCCTGTGTAAGCAGATTATTGAGGTTAAAAGGAACAAATGCTGATACGGCAATGATGACGTCGTCACTTGGCAGGAGATTGCTCTCAGCCAGCTAAGAGTTACGTTACTTGCTGTAAGAGATACGACTTTAGTATTTTCAAATGATATTTTAGTGTTTTAATTCTCCACCCGCATGAGAAGAATGTCTGAAAAAAAAAAAACAGTACCAAAATTGAACAATATATTAGTTTCATGTTGGCATTATGTTAAATAAATATTCCTTATTCAAACTATATGAAAAAGGTTTCCATACAAATTCTATATATATTATTAGCCCTGTATAAGATTCATATAGGATTATTCCATAGATAACATTTTCACTTCTAGACTTCCTGACTTTAAAATCTCTTTTATTTTATTTTATTTATTATTAGTTTATTTATTTTTTTTTTTTTTTTTTTCATTGACTACGAATATAAATCACCGGGACAGACAATATGTCAGTAGATTTTGGATATGTGTTTGAACATTTAGCTTATTTGTCATTACTAAAAGCGTTAAGTTAGAGTTCAAATCTTTACGCATATATATTTGGATATTTAATTATCTATGGTTACGTTTTGCTTATTGATTTTATCGTGATTCCTTTTTTATTATAATTTGTAACCCTTCCGACTTCTTACGGAGTGTATTATATTGACTCCACTTGTATCCATATTTATTTTATTTTTTTATATTTATTTATTTATATATTTTTTTATATATATTTGATAAATTAATGGTTGGCTTGAATATGTGGAAAAGTGTTCTAGCGGCGTACCGTATAAGGCTACTTGCGGCATCAATTCTATAGATACAAGATATAAATGATAAAGGTATTTAAAAACCGCGAGAACCGCTATAATCCGGTCGGATCCAATATCACGAGTTGTAACTCGTAAGACATTGACACTTCCTATTTAATTATCCGTTATTCTACCAAACCGATTGACTCTGGGTGATCAAATATATTATTGGTTTTCTTAATGGAAAGGAATTCACACAACGTGTTAAGGAGATTATTATTGATTTACACCACCCGAGTCACAGATTATTATGTGTTGAATTCCATATTTACTGATTTAGCACTCATAAATATTCCTAACGCACTCAATTGCGGTGTTTGTTTTTAGTGCTATTAATTCTATATAACGTGTCAAGGAACTATTAACACTAAGAAGTGTTTATTCCCTCTGTCAGACTCGTAATTCTGTTAATAATTCTACATATATTCTTTCAAGGATTGATTTGGCACAGGATAGGCCCCTAAACTGACAGGTGTCTTAGTGTATCCCTTGTTTTCATGACACATGTTACAATTAGTTATGTGCTTTTTATATCTGTAAGCATTGTAGGCCAGTAAAATAGTGATTTGGCTTTCTGTGACATACTATGGAACCCTGGATGACGGAATGCAACCAGTTTATGACGATTGGTATGAAAGAGATTATTATTACTACCTGGTCGTTAGTCATCTGCTGTGTTCTTCGGGTTTTCCTCGTCACGGACCTACATATAATACTACATTTGATTACATTATTCTGATACACATACCTTAAGTATACTTTTGCTTTAGGGTTTCTGCTCGAAGTGTGTATTGTTTTTGCTTAGCCGCTGACCCTGTTTCCGTTTCGAAGTGTTTATTGTTTGGTGTTTATTGCTGCTGACTCTGTTTCCGTTCGAAGTGTTTATTGTTTCGGTTATGTCTGTTGACGCTTGCTTTGTTCAGTTTGTAACAGTTCTGCGCTCCGACCCAGATATTCAATGCTCGCGATCTCTTGGGTTAAGGAATTTTCTTGTTTAGATACGGTTTTAACAATAGGTACGGATGTTTCTATATTTTTTAGTCTAATTAATGGTTCTTTGCTGTATGGTGCGGGATTGCGGGATAATGCGTCAGCTATGATATTTGCTTTCCCAGGTAGATATCTTATCTTGGCTCCAATAACCTGAATGATCATTTGTCACAGAGTTCCTTTTGGACTGTGATTAAAACCTTTAAAAAACTCGGTAAAGGACTCATGTTCAGTAAGGACTTTATCAGGATAGCCATAGATTATGAACTTAAAATGTACTAGTGTTAAAGATACCTAGCCCTTCCTTGCCTATTACTGCATATTTACTTTCAGAGGGCTTTAGTTTACGTGAATAAAAAGCTATAGGGAAGAACTGTTTATCATATTACTGAAGTAGTATCCCTCTTACCCCTTGGTCTGAGGCGTCTGTTGCAATAAAAAAAAAATTCCTTATTTAAATCAGGGATTTTTAAGTTAGGTAAGCTGCATTTTCCGCTTTTAAGATATCGAACGCCTGTTGATGCTTTTCAGACCATAATAAATCTACGCTCTTCTTCGTAAGATCTGTTAAAGGAGCTGTCATGATTGAAGAGTTACATATTTACATACGATTGTAATACCCACTACAGCGCAAAAGTGCTGTATCCCCCTTTTACGTTAATAAGTACCGGAAAGTTATGAATAGCCGACACCTTACCATGGACTACTTTTAAGACCTTGACCAGACACATAAAACCTAGATAAACATGTTCGGTTTTTAAAAAACTCACATTTAGATATTTTACTCTGAGATTATTTGTCTTTGTCTCTATAGCACTAGCTCTACTTTTTATGGTGAATGTACTTCTAATGTATTAGAAAAGATTACAAGATCATCCATATAGGCATGTAGGGTATCCCCTAAAAGTCTCCAAACACTATATTGTAATTGGGGCGCAACGTAAGCCAGAGGCATATGTAAAAATTGATAATGTCCCCTGAGTGTGCTGAAAACGGTATATGAGGTACAATCACTTAGGTAATGGTATCAGGTAAAAGCCTTTAAGTAAGTCCAAGTTGGTGAAAAAAAAAAATTTATTCTAACCTAACAGAGATAAGATGTCGTCGGTACATGGCACTGGGAACTATCGGGAGTCGTTTCCTTGTTTAAGCGTCAGTAATCTGCGCAGATACGCCAAGTCCGATCTTTTATGGCATGACGTTTGAGGGAAAAATTATATGGGCTTATTTGATTTCCTAATGGCTCCTATTACTAACATTTTTCAACTTCGTCATTTATCTCTATTTTGAAATTTCATTGAGAATCTATACGAAGGTACGTAAATAGCTTTATGTTTGTCCTTAAACCGTGTTTTGTGTTAAGTTACATCCGTTTTTTTCCAGAGATCACTCGCCAGTGGAGAAACTTCCTGGTATTCAGGTAAAAGATAAAAAAAATTTCTGCTGAATCACCTCTGCTTGAATGACTTTACGGATATTACTTTAGATAGATTATCAGAGAGATTCATCCACGACTGGTTGGGCGTGATTAAAAATTAGCAACAATAAAAAATGCGATATTTATAACTTCCGTATCCACGATATGTATACTTTTAGGGCATTGTTCGCGGAAATCGTTATATTTCAGTGTCGGGAAGGATTAAAATTTAATTTCCCAGCAAAGTCTTTTTACACGCACTAAGACATTCGAGGGTGCATGCTTCTCGAGATTTTGCGTGCAAAGTGCGACTGCGGTTGTGGGAGAATTCTGTTGGGTCATTTGAACAATGTTACAATTTATGAGACAAATGTATAGTTCCTTTATATAAGTTATTATTTGATTAACTGTCTCATTTTGGTTCAAACAGATTTTAATATGTTTGAAGGTTTATAGGATTTTCCTTTGATAAACACGCCTTATTTTGCAGGATGTAAGATAATATTTTGTATACCCCTAGATGAATCTTACAATTACACTAGATACAGATCAATGTTTTTTATAACTATAGAGGTATCTGTAAGCGCTCGCTTATCCGGACTTCTCATTAGGGAAGTTCGAACAACAGACGGTGAGTCCGTAAATACAGGATAATACGTGAAATAAATCAAGATATTCTAATTTTTACGGCGCGTACAGTCGGGCTTAATCCACCACTACTTATAATAACTTATGTATTAAAAAAAAACGAAAACCTGCTCTGATTACTTTATACGGTCGTGTGATGCATAGGGAAATTCCTTTTTAATTTTAAAAAGGTATTTGGGATGTATGATCCAACATCGCTTTTTCCCCACTCTGCTAGAGTCGCTTATTGTGTGGAATTTGCTTTGCTTTGAACACTTCGGCAGTTTTTTGACTGACCTTGACCGCTTAACTAGGTGACACAGTCACCGAGTTTGCTTGTTTGAGTTCTGAACGGGCTACTGTTCTATTTCTTTTGTAATAATTAGGATCCTTCTCTTTATTACCATCGGCAACATATTGTGTGTTTTTAGCATTACAGGCGGTCCCCGGGTTACGACGGTTCCGGCTTACGACGTTCCGAGGTTACGACGCTTTTTCTTAAATATTCAATGGAAAAATCCGTCCTGGGTTACGACGCTTGTTCCGAGGTTACGACGCTGACGCTTCCGACGCTCCGAGTTAACGACGCTTTTAAAAAACGCATACTATGATAAAAATCCTTTATAGTTTAGCACAGTATATTAATAAAAATAAGTTTTCTGGTTAGATTACAACAAAAATTTTGAGATTATGATGATTTTCGACACTTTTTATGTTGTATTTTTCTATGTTTTTTAGTGACGCCTCATATGCGGAACTAGTTTCCGAGCGAATGAATACATACTAGTTTACATATAACAGTCCAAAAGCGCAAATAATGAAAAAATCATTGCTTGTTTCCAGTAATAATAACAAAACGAAGTTTCTGGTTAGATTACAACGCAAATTCCAAGTATCCAAAGAGAGACATTATCCAGTAATTTGATCAGAGAGAGAGAGAGAGAGAGAGAGATAGAGAGAGAGAGAGAGAGAGAGAGAGAGAGAGAGAGAGAAGAGAGAGAGGCGTCTTCCGATGCTCCGAGTTAAGACAGAAGTGTTCGTTTCGTTAAACGGCCTCTGACTCATGCCAGTAAATGTTTTTTGTTGATACTAATAATATAAGCCTATTTAAAAGATACGTTTACTTTAATTAGTCTATATGATACGTAAATAGTAATCAACTGTTCTTGTAGCCCTCAATATTTGGCAAAATCGAAGTATCCAAAGAGAGACATTATCCAGTACGTAATTTGATCAGAGAGAGAGAGAGAGAGAGAGAGCGAGAGAGAGAGAGAGAGATGAAGAGAGAGAGAGAGAGAGAGAGAGAGAGAGAGAGAGACGCTTTGGCAACAATGGTCTCGGGGGTTTTTATAGCTTCCTTCTGCTTGATGATCGTGGGTATTGTAGAAGGAGTTCGACCATACTCGTTTGTTGCCAATCGACGATACGAACGCCACGTTCATGCTTTGCTATAATTTCATGTTTTGCTTCCATCGAAATAATTTTCTTGGGTTTTTTCTTATCACCTGCTTTGTCTTTAGCTTTGAGACCCATGGTTAATAATAAAATAGACAAAATAACACGAAAAATAGGCGCAAATACAACGAACTAAACAACGACGTGTTAACATGCAGCACCAACAAACAAACAGACTGAACGCCATTTATCGGTCGCCTATACAACTAACACTCATCGCAAAATCGTATCTCAAATATTTCGTTGTATATCAAAGCTTGTATTTTCGCAAATTTTCTGTTATATCTCAAAACATTCGTATATTAGGGCAATCGTATGTCAAGTTTCCAATGTAATTTGATCAGAGAGAGAGAGAGAGAGAGAGAGAGAGAGACGCTTTGGCAACAATGGTCTCGGGGATTGACGTAACGTTTATTTTCTGAACAGATAGGACAGAGAAGTGTTCGTTTCATTAAACGGCCTCTGACTCATGGCAGGAAATGTTTTGTTGATACTAATATATAAGCCTATTTAAAGATACATTTACTTTAATTAGTCTATATGATACGTAAATAGTAATCAGCTGTTCTTGTAGCCCTCAAGATTTTGCAAAATCACTCCAGGTTGTACATAAAACTTCAAGAATGTAGTGTCACCAGAGGATTACAATAGTTTTTACCTTCAAGAACCAGCATTCTTTTATGAAAATAACTCCAGGTTGTACATAAAACTACAGGAAACAACATGTAGTGTAACCAAAGGATTACAAGTAAGGTTTTTATAACTTTTTATTAGTTTAAGACATATTTCCAAGCGTCGTTCCGGCTTACGACGATTTTCGGCTTACGACGCGTCTCAAGAACGGAACCCCCGTCATAACCCGGGGACTGCCTGTATGTTGCTGGTTACGTATAAAGCAATGAATGACGAACTATTAGGAACTGAGCGATTACTAATAAGACAAGTTATCACTACTGCATACAATATTAACTGTTTGTACTTCATTCTTTGCTAAAATTTGAAATAGTGAGGGATCCTGGTCAGCGCATTTAGCCTGATGAAAGTTTTTTACAGACATGTTATTCCTTGCAATCCAGCCATATTTTTAAAGTTGAGTTGAGTCATTGAGGTTCGACATTTTATATAACTCAAAAACTCAAGGCTAAAACTGCGATCGGGACTTTGCAAAGGAGCATTTATTGTCATGACCCGAAATAGTGTTACCTCTAATTTATATAGATTTGTACGGGTGTTCCACTTGTTTTTTGTGTGTTTTCTAATCACTACGGTGCTTAACGACCCTATCCATGCATCTATATAAATACAGACGTCCACTGCGTAAACGCATATTCACTGTTTAATATGATTTGTTACGTAAGGGATTAATAATCACCCAAAATGATAAAATTAACATAGTATATGATTATGATATTTCAGTAGAACTTCTGGAAACAGACACTCAAAGATAAAAAACTCGCAGTAGCGAAATCTCAATGATGTAGATAATTTCTGTAAAAAAGTAAGATTAAGAATGTCTCGTAACTTCAGCCACAGGAATAACGAGATTCGACCTGCAAAAGAAACACTCAAAGTTACTCCAAATGAATAAAAAATTGTACTTAGCTTGCTTTTGTGGGAAGTCACGGTGTTCCGATAACGACACACGGCCTTGGTCCTCCTTCTCTATTTAGCGGATGACCTGGTTTGGCTTCAGTTTCCCCCGTGCGCGTTGTTTCGATGATTCGAGCCCTTGAAAGATCCGATGCTGCAGACGCGTTCGGTTTGTTTCTTGAAGTTCCGGAAACGCTCACTAACGATGTTTTCTTGAATGATTCTAATGAGAGACGAAGCTTGCGTTGTCGTAAGAAAAAGACACGTCGGTTTTGTTTCTTGAAGTTATTCACTAACGATGATACTAAGTTGCTTGACGAATCTTGTTGTTTTCTGAAGTCGCTCACTAATGATGATACTAGGTTGCTTGAAGAATCTGCTGCTTTCGTCGTCGTTGACTTCATGATTTATTATTCTGTTTTTTCTTCGTAGGACGTTGTAGAGTTCTTCTGGTCCGCTGGCCACCAATATTAGGGCTTGTGCCTTGTATGATAAGGCGCCCTATGAGGTAATGTTAGACTAGCGATAATCTATACGCTAAGTCGGTTGGTATTGCACTTCCATCTTCAATGGAGTGTCTGGGGTTTTGTAGATCACTTACGAAGTCGGTATTATCTTTACGACGATGTGTTAAACTCATGGTTCGGTGAGGTTCTTGTAGAAAACACTAAGTATAAAAATAGATATAATTTCTTCTGAAGTTTTACATGGTGAAGATCAGGTATGATTGTACAAGTCTTCTAATAACGATAGCTTGATCGCTTCTGCCAATGATGATGGCTAATCCTATTCCTCTACATGATAAAGCTTAGGTAAAGAGGTACAGGTCTTCTAATGACGATAGCTAACTCTCTTCTGCCGTCTACCATCTCTGTTACAAGTTATGAAGGAACAGACAGTAGTTCGAACATATGAACATACTTACAAATGACAGAGTTTCATACGAACACACAATCGAATGAGACACGCTACAGATCACGTAGGCGGTAGTTGTCTCAAGCAGGGAGCTTGGACTAATGTTTATAAACAATTGAATGACTACAGGTGACGGCATGTTATCTTAGCCTACATACTTATTGTATACGTCATCTTTAGCGTCTCTAGTCTGATCACATTCCTGCAAGCAATCTGGCTGACCTCTTTAGTTTTATTCTTTTATATATATGGACTAACATTCCATATTTTTATTATGTAAACACTTACATCTGTACAGCTGAACAGAACTTCTGGAGACACGCTTGAAGCAAAAAATTCATGGTTTAGTACCTTGAAATTTTGAAAGCATCATCATAACAATGGTGAAAACCCTAGAGGTTCATTTCATGTTCTTTTTTTGCTTGTCACAGAGAGGGAAAAATTGCACATTATAGCAGGGTTACCTCAAGTTTATTGTTAGATGTTGCAATCCAAACCAAATTTCTTTCAGCTGTGACCCATATAATGGCATAAATTATTTGGTAGGATGCATTTCCGAACTAAGCTGAAAAATCTTCTCTAAATCAATCACTATAACTATATAAAAATGATCAAAGGATGGTTATCACATGATGATAGACAGTTGTCCTTATACTATGGTAATTCACACCTGAAAAGGTTGGTTACTGAAGTCTCATAGGGCCACTCCCAATGGTTTGTTCTTGATGTTATAAATCTTAACATACTGCAACTCCTTAAACATTTAATGAAAGTTGAATGTGTTGAAAATTCTACAAAAAATTTCTGTAAAAATTTGGGCACTCACTAGAGGCAAGCACAAATAAGTGTAGATCTGCATTCAAGGACTGGGTCTCATGGGTTATCCCACAAAAACTCATGGGTCAGGCATTTAAGGCCACTTTGAAGTTAGTGTAACCTGTTCTGATGTGTGAAGGTCAAATTCATTACAGTATTCCAAAATGCCTGCCTTTTAAGAGAAACAAATTGCCAACAAGTGCAAGTATATTTAATCTAGTGTCAGTAATTGCACCTTAGGCAGCTTGAATCAGCATCACTTCTTGTTATGCCTACAGGACAGCAACGTGGCTGAGGAAAGACAGAAATGATTTACATGGGACAAAGAATATATAAGATCATGATGGAGAAATAAAAGCTGAAAATACAGAGATACCAGAACAATGGAGACAGTATCTTGAAAATTCAAATGAAGAAAATGAAAGAGAATTGGATGACTAGCATAATAGACACACCAACAAAATACGTACACGTCTGAAAAGGTTACTGAAAACCTGAAAAAATACGAAACAGGACCAAAAGGAGTGGGCAAAGAGCATCACAGTCATGATAAGCAGATGGAAAATTGCCAAATGGATGATAGTATATAAAATTAAGGTTAACTGCCAAGCACTGAGAACTATGTCATTCAGCATTGAAAAGGAAATAGAAGAAAAATATTTTAAAGGTGTAACAGGAGGAAAACCTCGCAGCTGCACAATGAAACAATTGTTGGGAGAGGGCTGAGGAAAGTAAGATGGAAGAAAGAGAATATTATTGGAGAAATATGACTACATAGTTCAGATATGAAAATACTGAAATGATGCTGGAAGAAAGGCTATGAAAAGTTGCAAAAACTGACAACTGTCAGTCCGGATCATGTCACAACAGGAGTAGTCTTCATAATGAGGCAACTCCACAAAAAGTCCCATGCAAAGAAGATAATCTTATACCATGTATTTGGGGATACGAAAAATGTACATAATAACTAACAATCAGTAACTTGCGGTAAAAAAGAAAAAAAAAACAAGTGATGAGTAGGCAAGACAGGCTATTTTCCTGGGAAATCTGATGAAATAATTAGATGATTTAAATGCATAATCATCACCTACTACATAAGACCAAATAATCTTGCTCTTTATAAGTTACAAAAATGGCTAGCATTACTGAATCTCTCTCTCTCTCTCTCTCTCTCTCTCTCTCTCTCTCCTCTCTCTCTTCTCTCCTCTCTCTCTCTCTCTCTCTCTCTCTCTCTCTCTCCTTATACTGTTGATACTGTAGTTTTGGGCTCATGCAATATACTTTATAAATTCTATTATGAAAAAAATTAAAATTTTGTTGATGTCTCAAGGATGTTATTACAAGTCATTTTCACCAAACAGGGAGTCCCCCGATTATGACAGAGGTTCCATTCCAGCAGCATGCCATAAGTCAGAAAACGCCATAACTCCAAACTTACGGCAACATAACTTTGGAACATCAGCCATAACCCAGAACCAATTTTTTTATTAATATATTTGAAAAAGCGCCAGAAGTATAGAACACTGTACGTCGGAGTTGCCATAACCCGGGGACAACAAATATTTAGTTAAAATCTGTAAAGTAGTTTTTTACGGATTTTAGTTTGCCATAACAGCATCATTGAAACCAATTCCCACATAGCTTTTACTTATAAAAATGTATCCACCACGATGCCAAAGCAGGTAGAATGAATGAAACAGAATGTAATCAAAGAAAAGCAGGACGATTCCAAATGCTTGGGAATCTCTAGGAACGGCTGACCTGATGGTAGACACAGAGTACTTCAGTTGACCACCATGGACTAAAAGGACCATAAGTGCATAATAGTGCGTCTGGGATTCAATGCTCAAAATATAGCCTGCTAAAGAAGTGAGTTTGTTGTAAAACATTAATTATCACATTTTTCCATTTGGAAGGGTTTTTACAGGACCTCTATATTTAATTTGCCAAGAATTATCATTTTTGTGATAAATACTATTCAGCTGCATGGGATATGAATCCTTTTCAACTGTTGCCTTCAAAGAAGGCTAAAGGGACTTGGAAAATGTAAATCCAGTACAGGTATTCTACATGAGCAGAGAACCATACAGAGTAATGTGTAACTACAGTAAATCTGATAAAACTAGAATGAAAAATTGTACATCTGATAAAACTAGAAAGAACAATTTTTTTCTTTGAAGACAACTTTAAAAATAGGATGTCCTAAATAGTGACAATTTACTTACTGTTTTGTTCTTTATACAGTGAACAAAACAATTTCCTCTAATAATTTTTCAATGAAGAATAACTTTATTTACAGAAACTTTCTATAAACATTGTTTGTGATAGAAATTTTAAATTTTACTTAAGAGCTTACTTTCAACAAATGGATTTACAAACTTATTTCAATATCACAGGATACTCTGTACAGGTCTAAGCAATTTTAATCCACTGTTAAGTTTCAGCACCTAACTTGTAATCAATACAAAAATAGAACTTACAT
This sequence comes from Macrobrachium nipponense, assembly GCF_015104395.2. Classification (NCBI taxonomy): domain Eukaryota; kingdom Metazoa; phylum Arthropoda; class Malacostraca; order Decapoda; family Palaemonidae; genus Macrobrachium; species Macrobrachium nipponense. The sequence goes on from NC_061102.1 coordinate 12,630,725, forward strand.
GGCAATGATGGCAATGTGTGTGATGCTGAGTTACAGTGAGCGTTTCCAGGGTATTGAGTCGATGTAGAACATTCTCCATGTCATTCTGAAGCCTTCTCAGTAAAATTACAAGCTGTGCATTGACATCTTCAGCAACACTGGAACCACTTCCTTTTCTTCCTCCTCCTTCCCCTGTACCTCCTCCGCTCCCTGAACTTCTTGAAAGACCGCTTGATTGAGCAAAGGAAGCAGCATTTCTACTATCGCCTGGAGCGTATGAGGAGGCGCCATAATGAGAACCTGAAATTGGTTTAACATGAGAAACTTTGGTATACATGTTTCTATTATGGCAAACCTTCTGACCATTATTTATATTCAATAATACTAATATGATGTATTATAGACTTGAAGAAAGGAATGAAGAATATTTTTATCTTAATAGTAGCTAAGATAAAACTTAAATGCTTGACGTGTAAAGCACCATAGTTTGAAAAGAAAAAATGGGTCAAACAAATCATAAAACACTGCAATTATCCACTTTCTTTTGAACCATAGGGCACTCAATTATACATTTCACCTTAAAAATACAACCCACTGATTGCCAAATATTTCCCAAGGACTCAACCTCATAACAATTTTTACACTTGTTCTAATAATCTTACTCTCTAGAGTTAATAAATTTTACTGTACCAACATTTTTGTAACTAACAATTTTCGTATAATCTTTGTTTCACTAATACTACAATATTATTTAGTCTACTTAACCAAACATTTACTTAAATGGAAGCAAATAATATGTGGTACATAGCAATTAAGATTATTTAAATACTTTGGTGATTTGCCAAAACTAGGGGTCATCCCATATCTGCTATTAACACATTAATTCCTTGGCTATGTTAGTAGTCTAGAGATGTGTATCAATTTATAAGAGCTAAGGTTAATGGTTGTCTTGTCTGCAGTCTTACCTGTCACAGCACACTGTTGGTAACATCAAAGATTCTTTGCAGTATTCCTTTGCTAAAATGATATTGTTAGTATACAATAAAGTTTTGTACATACTTACCTGGCAGATATATACATAGATTACGACTCTGACGTCACGACAGAAAATTCAAAACTCGCGGCACACGCTACAGGTAGGTCAGGTGATCTACCTTACCCGCCGCTGGGTGGTAGGTGTAAGAACCAACCCCCCTTTTCAGTCAGATTTTTCTCTTCCACCTGTCTCCTGAGGGGAGGCTGGAAGGGCCATCAATCGTATATATCTGCCAGGTAAGTATGTACAAAACTTTATTGTATACTAACAATATCATTTTTGTACATGAACTTCCCTGCCAGATATATACATAGCTGATTGACACCCTTGGTGGAGGGAAAGAGACTTATAAGTCCAGAGAAAAGGGGAAATAACATATGTTAAAGTAATAAATACCCTTGGTTCTTACCTGATTTAGGCAGAAGACTTCATAGTTACTGTCTACAAGTCTGCGTTGCCTGAAGAGTTACAGCGAGGGCGTGACCTACAGCTGAAAAACTCTTTGGGTCTACCAATGGGAACTGACTCCTCTTACTTGGCAGAATCCAGTTAGGGTCTAGTCAATGGGGATCAACCCACTTAAATGACAGAGCCTGTCCACTACCCTTGCAAGGAGCTTCAAGCACAAAACGATCACCTAACCAAAATAAAAATGTTAATACTTCGAAAGAAGGAGATGCCTCCTGCATCCTCCTTCCCACAACCACAAAACACAATACAAATACAATAAGGGAAAATATTTAAAAAGGATATGCTTCAGCTCCCTGCCCCAGCACTGAATCTGCCGATACGTACGGGCCTAACCCAAAGCACTTCTCATACATAATTCTTACGTCTTTCAGGTAGTGGTTGGCAAAGACTGACTCACACCTCCAATAAGTCGCCTTCATGAGGTTTTGTAGGGACATGTTCTTCTTGAAAGCCAAAGACGTAGAGATGGCCCTTACCTCATGTGCCTTGACTTTAAGAAGTCTAAACTGATCTTGGTCACAAGATGCGTGAGCTTCTTTGATATGGTTCCTTATAAAGAATGACAGGGCATTCTTTGATAAGGGCCTACTAGGATCTCTTACGGAACACCATAGGATGTCTGAGTTAGCCCCAAGTTGTTTCTTCTTCTGGAGATAAAACTTTAAGCTCCTTACAGGGCAAAGGGACCTCTCCTCTTCTGATCCAACTAGAGAGGATAAGCTTTTAATTTCGAAGCTCCTGGGCCAAGGTGAAGAGGGGTTTTCATTCTTGGCCAAGAAAGACGGGAGAAACGAACACACAGCTGAGTCTCCTTGGAACCCAACATCTCCTTCCAAAGCTTGCAGTTCGCTTACTCTCTTAGCCGAAGCTAAAGCGCAGAGAAACAAGGTCTTCATAGTAAGATCTCTGAAGGAAGCTGAATGGAGAGGTTCGAATCTAGCGGATCTTAAGAACAATAGCACTACATCCAGGTTCCAGCTTGGTGTTAAACAAGAGTTCCTTTTAGAAGTCTCAAACGACTTGATTAAGTCATGCAGATCCTTATCTTCGGAGATGTGTAATCCCCTGTGTCTGAACACAGAAGATAGCATACTCCTGTAGCCCTTAATGGTAGAGACTACCAAACCGCATTTTTCCCTCAGAAAAATAAGAAAATCTGCTATCTGGGTCACAGAGGTACTGGAGGAGGAAACGTTCTGATTCCTGCACCAACGTCGAAAAACATCCCACTTCGACTGGTAGACCCTGGAAGTGGAAGGTCTACGTGCATTGGCAATTGCTCTTGCAGACTTTGCCGAAAACCCCTTAGCTCTGACCAGACTCTTGATAGTCTGAATCCAGTTAGACTGAGAGCGGGGAGGTTCTTGTGAAACCTGTCGAAGTGGGGCTGTTTGAGCAGATCGACTCTTAGTGGCAGAGATCTTGGAACATCTACCAACCATTCCAGTACCTCTGTGAACCAGTCCTGGGCGGGCCAGAATGGAGCTATCAAGGTCATCCTTGCTCCTTCTGATGCTGAGAATTTCCTTAGAGTCTCCCCTAGAATCTTGAAAGGAGGAAACGCATAAAGGTCTAGGTTGCTCCAGTCCAACAGGAACGCGTCTACCGCTACTGCTTTCAGGTCTGAAATCGGTGAACAGTACAGGTCTATCCTCGCGTTCCTGGCAGTTGCGAAGAGGTCCAGATGAGGTCTGCCCCAGATCTTCCACAGTCCCTGGCATACGTCCGAGTGAAGGGTCCATTCTGAGGGAAGGACTTGGTTTCTTCTGCTGAGCAGATCTGCTCTGACATTTCTTTCTCCCTATACGAACCTGGTGAGGAGACTTATCTCCCTTTCCTCCGACCACAAGAGGAGCATTCTTGCTGTTTCGTACAGGGAGAATGAGCGAGTCCCCCCTTGTTTCCGAATGTAAGCCAGGGCTGTGGTGTTGTCCGAGTTGACCTGAACTGAAGACTTCTGAACGAGAGGCTCGAACTCCTTGAGGGCTAACCAAATCGCCATGAGCTCTTTTTTGTTTATATGCCAGGACACCCGTTCCCCCATCCAGGTGCCTGACACTTCTCTGGATCCTAGAGTCGCTCCCCAACCTTTGTCCGATGCGTCTGCAAATAAGACTAGGTCGGGGTTCTTCAACCGTAAGGAAATGCCTTCCTTGAAAAGAAGAGGGTCTGCCCACCATCGGAGATCCTCTTTTATCTCGTTCGAGATTTTGAATACAAAATCTAGGTTCTGAGCACCCCGATTCCAGTTCCGATTCAGGAAGAATTGTAGGGGTCTGAGGTGCAACCTCCCTAGAGAAAAGAATTGCTCCAGCGAGGAGAGTGTCCCCAACAGACTCATCCACTCCCTCGCTGTGCATACATCTTTCTCCAGAAGGGTTGCGACCTTCTCTGCACAACGGTTGATCCTTTCCGGGATGGAAAAGCCCGAAAAACCTGAGAAACCATCCGAATCCCCAGATAAATACGATCTTGGCTGGGGATTAGCTGTGATTTCTCGAAGTTTATCAGCAAACCCAGAGAACTCGCTAAGGTCAGAGTGATGTGAAGGTCCTCCAGACATTTCTGCTTCGATTTGGCCCTGATCAGCCAATCGTCCAAGTAAAGGGACACCCTCACTCCTTCGAGATGAAGCCATTGGGCTACGTTCTTCATCAGCCCTGTAAAGACTTGAGGGGCTGTGGAGAGGCCGAAGCACAAAGCCCTGAACTGAAACACTTTCCCTTTCCACATGAATCTCAGGAACTTGCGCGAAGAAGGATGGATTGGCACATGAAAATAAGCGTCCTGAAGGTCTAGTGACACCATCCAGTCCCCTGGACGAAGGGCGGCTAATACTGAGGATGTCGTCTCCATCGTAAACCTTCTCTTCTTCACAAAGACATTCAGGGCACTTACGTCCAGAACCGGTCTCCATCCTCCTGAGTTCTTGGGCACAAGAAAAAGACGGTTGTAGAATCCCGTGGAATGAGGGTCCTGCACCATCTGTATCGCTTGCTTCTCCAGCATCAGCTCTACTGCTAGAGCAAGGGCCTGATTCATGTGAGGGTCTTTGTACCTGGCCACTAACTCCCTTGGTGTGGTGGTCAAAGGTGGTCTTCGACACGAAGGGAATGAGGTATCCTTTTTTTATTATAGAGAGGGACCAGTTGTCCGGCCCCTTCTGTGCCCAGACGTCTGCAAAACTCAGCAGTCTGGCACCTACTGCAGTCTGGAGGACACTCGTACTATTTCTTCGCTCTGATAGAACGAGAGAAGGTCCTTCCTCTTCTAGGAGGTCTTGTTCCTCTGGAGGAAGAAGCGCGGGAAGAAGGGCCTCCTCGAAAGGGCTCTTGCTTGATCGACGTCTCCTTCTTCGCCTTAGGTTGAAAAGAAGCCTTAGGAATTCTCGCTGAGCGAGCCAACATATCTTGCGTCGCTTTAGCAGAAAGAGCGTTGGAAATGTCGTTGATGATCTTCTTGGGGAAGAGTTGCTGGGAAAGATTAGCAAATAACAGCGACGATCTCTGCGCGTGCGACACCGCTTTGGTTAAAAAGGAGCAGAAAACTGCCCTCTTCTTAACAACTCCTGCCCCGAAAAGCGAAGCTATCTCTCCAGAACCGTCTCTCACTGCCTTGTCCATGCAAGACAATACTGAATGTAAATCCTCTGGAGATAAAGAGTCTTGATCCCACGTCGTCTTAGCTGAATTAAGCGCCGAACGACGCGCGGAATCCACCAACGAAGAGAAGTCCGCGTCTGAAGAAGCTGGAAGAGTCAAACCCAAAGGTTCCCCCGACTCGTACCAGAATCCCATCTTTCCGGTAAGTTTGGAAGGTGGGAAGGAAAAAACTGTCTTCCCCTTCTCCTCCTTGGAGACCAACCAATCGTCGAAGCTCTTGAGCGCTTTCTTCATTGACACCGTAGGTTTCATCTTCACCACCGACGACGTCTTCAAAGTTTTAGCTGTAGAAAATAAGGAAGGGGGAGAAGGAGGTGCAACCGCCGAAAGAGACTCTCCAAATTCTTGTAAGAGGAGTTCCGTCAATCTCTTGTAACAGGAACCTGAAGAATCCTTCGGAAGATCTTCCTCGGAAGCACCATGTCCTTCTTCCGAAGAAAGACGTTTTGACGATCGGCTGCCTATAGGAGAGCTTTTCCTAGGAGAGCGCCTACCAGGAGAACTCCAACTGGGAGAGCGCCTGTTGGGAGAGCGCTTGCTGGGAGAGCGCCTGCTGGGAGAGCGCCTGCTGGGAGAGCGCCTGCTGGGAGAGCGCCTGTAGGGAGAGCGCCTATTGAGAGAGCGCCTACTAATAGAGCGCCTGCTAGAGGAGGCGCATCTGTCCAAATCCTTGTCAAAGACAACTGAAGGGCTCCTAGTATGAGGAGAGCGCCTATCAGGAATCTTACGCCTGCTAGGCTCTAGGCGCCTGTCAAGTTCTAAGCGCTTGTCAGGCCCTTGGTGCTTGTCCAATCCAACTCACTTGTCAGGCTCTTGGCGCCTGTCACAAAGCGAAAAGTCTTCCGAAGAAGAACGTCTATCAGACGCAAAGCGTTTGCGAGATACCGAGTGCCTATCTGAACGAGTGCGCTCGCAAGAAGGCGATAGTCTAGTCTGTCTCTTGCTAGGCTCTTTGCACCTACTATCTTCTCTGATTTTGACAGATGGCGAACGAATCTCAGGCGAAGAAACAAAATCCGGAGAAAAGCGCCTACTAGTCTCCGTGCGCCTATACAGAGGAGAGCGGCTTCCAGGTGAAGAGCGCCTACTGCGATCTTGGACGGAACGAGAATCCTTGTTCTTGTCAAACTCTTGACGTTTACAATAAGAGGAGCGAGTCTTCGGAGAGCGATGTCTATCCTCCCTAAAACTAGGAGAGCGGTGTTCAGGAGAAGAACGCCTGTCAAGATCCTTACATCTGCTATCGTGAAAGGAGCGCCTGCTCGGAGAGCGACTGAGTCTCTCTTTAATGAAAGAGGCTCTGCTGCGAGGCTATTGCACTTTTTCTGCATTAGGCGAAAAATCCGCAGAATCCTTCTTTGACTTCTTCACCGGTAGGGAGATGTCCTTCCGACGGTGAGAACTCCCCGCTAAAGAGTTGGCTAAAGCAGAAATCTGCGCCTGTAGGCCGGCCAAGATGCGCGCTGGCGATCTCTCAAACTCTTCGGTAGGAGTAGCAGCCCGAGCGTGGAAAGGAGAAGAGGATCCTTGAGATCTCCTGGCTCTCTTACGCTCGATCTCTGGTTCTTCTGAGAAGGATTCGGGGCTGGAAGGAAGGGCGCAAGGCTCCTTCCAAGCTCTCTTGAGAGGGCGAGATGACTCCGAAGCGCTCCATCTACGCTTAGGAGAAGGAGACGAAGAAGACGAGAAGCACTGTCTCAACACTTCCTTCTTGGCTCTATCCAAGGCAGCCTGGGAGCGAGCAACAGGATCTGCCGAAGGGATGCCTGACCGGTGGGGGTTCTCCCTAACCTTCCTGCGGCTTTCGACTTTCCTCCTCCACTGGGTCTGGGAGTCTGGAAGAGGTCTAGGCCTAGAAGCGGGGCACTTCACTTATCACTCTCACTGTCACTCTTACCTTTATAAGAGCATACTTTGCTCTCGTTACTCCTTACTGCGTTCTCCGAACACGAATCTTCGGGTTCAAAGCTAGGAGCAGGGGCTGAAACAGGAGAAGGAACTACGTCTACTGTTGGGTTCTCAAAATCAAGTTCGCTAACAAGAGACCTACTTGAACTCCTGGAAGAAGCCTTACGCGCTCTATCCTTCTCTAACTTCCTTAAGTAGGAAGAAAGAGACTTCCATCCGTCCTCATCCAACCTTTCACACTCTTGACAAGGGTTAACGAAAGAACATTCATTCCCCCTACAGTTCATACACACACTGTGAGGGTCTAAAGACGCTTTAGGAAGCCTCACCTTACATTCACTCTTCGAACATACTCTAAACATAGAAGATTTCTTAAGTTCAGAATCAGCCATTATGAGAAATAAACAAAGAACAATCCAAAAAACGATCCAAAATAGTGTATGCCAAGCCAACGAACAAAGGGTACATCACCAAATTAGTCAATCCAAGAATCGTCGGCGACGAGAATAAATCCACTATCGAGAGGACTTAACAACAGGTGCTGTTAAGCCGGTGACAGAAAAATCTGACTGAAAAGGGGGGTTGGTTCTTACACCTGCCACCCAGCGGCGGGTAAGGTAGATCACCTGACCTACCTGTAGCGTGTGCCGCGAGTTTTGAATTTTCTGTCGTGACGTCAGAGTCGTAAGCTATGTATATATCTGGCAGGGAAGTTCATGTACAAAATACATAATTAACACTTTCCACCATGTGATGAAAAGAGCTTTAAGAAATTCAACCACTCATGTCAACCAAAGAATGGTATATTCTACCAAGTTTTTCTCATAATATACCTTGAAATCCTCGTGGAGTCATCTGAAGTCCTCCTGGGTGACTCTGATCACCTCCTCCACATACCAAAGGACCTGTGGTTACTTTAATACCACTATCTGGTGAGTCAGTGGAGTGATCGGCAGAAAAATTTTGCTGTGGTGTGGACATGAAAGCTTCCACTGGCTGTTGAGATGTAATCTTGGCTTCTGTTACTAGATAATCTATGCTCATCTGTAATAAATAATTTGTTAAAATAAATGCACTACTTTTAAGAAGATTGGCAAATATACTGCTTTTATAACTTTCATTAATCTTTGAAAAAGGAAGTAGATTGCAAGCTTAAAATAGTTATAACAATCTATGTGGCAATATTGTGAGCAATTACATAACCCTTGTCAAAGAATCCCCAAACCATTTTTTCTAGATTTATGTGCAAATACCAATTCAAAAGACAGCATAAAGATTATCTCAAAAAAATCCTCAGAGAAATAAATACAGGCAGTCCCTGGGTTATGACAGGTTCGGCTTACGACATTCCAAGGTTAAGGCGCTTCTCAATTATATTCATCAGACATTATTTCCAGGGTTACGACGCATGTTCCAGTATTATGATGCATACAACACTGATCTGGCAGATGAAATATGACACCAAAAATGCAAAATAATCAATATTTGAAGGGTTTTTTATGCAAAATGCAATAAGAATGCAGTATACATAGTTTTCAATGCCCTCAAAGCATTAAAAGTAAGGTTTTCTTAGGATTTTTCACGATGTTCCGGCTTACGGCAATTTTCAGCTTACAACGTCTCAAGAATGGAACCCCCGTCATAACCCGGGGACTGCCTGTACTATCATCCAATTATGTACAAAAATAATCAGCAACCCTAAATAATATCACATGAAAATTTACAGCTAAAGAATCATATTAACCTCAAACTAACCTCAGCTGGTTCAGAATATTCTTCATCTGATTCAGAGTCACTGTATACCTTGGGCGATAATGTCAGGGTATGTGTTGTTGTATTTTCCACAGAGTTGATCACTTTCATCACAACCAATTCTTCGTCTTCCTCTTCTTCAACTTTGGCAAGTTCTTGGTCCTGTGAAGAGTGAAACGTATTTAAATCACTATTACTGTATTTTGGGTATGTCATCAAATGAACAGTATTATTTTTTCAACAACTGTAGATAATTATATAAAAAACAAAGATCAAATATATTTTTTTCATGGGTAAACTAAAGAAATTTAATAGTTAAATAGACCAAAGTTTAAAATAATTTGTAATTTTCCTTGATATCAAAACCAGAGCCCTATATTCTAAAACAAATAGACTGCAAATATGTTATTGTTATAATACAATTAAGTTTGTTCATACTTACCTGGCAGATATATATATAGCTGTATTTCTGTCGTCCGACAGAATTTCAAAACTCGCGGCACACGTAGTGGGGCGGCCAGGTGGTAGTACCCATTCCCGCCGCTGGGAGGCGGATATCAGGAACCATTCCCATTTTCTATTCATATTTATTCATGACCCTTGTCTCCTGAGGGGAGGAGGGTGGGCACTCTAATTATATATATCTGCCAGGTAAGTATGAACAAACTTAATTGTATTATAACAATAACATTTTGTTCATGAAACTTACCTGTCAGATATATATATAGCTGAATCCCACCTTCGGATGGTGGGTAGAGACAGACTAGGATTTTTAGGAAACTTAAATTAAATAAAAGATTAACTTATTGGTTCCTTACCTGATAGCAAAGTAGACTCTGTGATTACTGTCACTTAAAGCCTGCTTATGCTTTTATCAGAGTTGCCAGCCAGGTTTGGACCTGTAGTGCTGGTGCACTCTGGATGCTCTGTCAACGGGGACGTGACCACAATGTGACAAGACCATCTAGCCAAACATATGGCAGTAACACAGCAACCGACCACCACCTGACCAACTAACCAAAAAAACCCTGACATTAACACTAAGGAATGGGAGATTCCACAGAAGATCTCACCATCAACAAAAACACAATAAAACTAACCTAACTAAGCTAAGGGATAGGGAGAGAGCTACCTTCAGCCCCCAAAACTGTGTCTGCCGAAATGTAAGGCCCCAAAGAACTACAGTTCTCGTAAATCGTTCTCACATCCCGGAGGTAATGTGAGGCGAATACGGAATTGCTCCTCCAGAAGGTGCTATCAAGAATATCTTTGATAGACATATTCCTTTGGAAGGCAAGAGAAGTAGCTACGGCTCTGACCTCGTGAGCTTTCACTTTAAAAGAGGCTCAAATCAGTCTTCTGGCAAGATGAATGAGCCTCTTTAATGACGTCCCTCAAGAAGGAAAGCAACAGCATTCTTCGACAACGGCAAATCTGGTCTCTTCACCGAGCACCAGAGATTACCTGAGGGACCTCTTATCTCTTTAGTCCTATTCACATAGAACTTGAGAGCCCTGACAGGGCACAGGGCTCTCTCTGGTTCTTGACCCACGAGACTCGATATTCCTTTGATTTCAAAGCTCTTTGGCCAAGGATTAGACGGGTTCTCGTTCTTAGCCAAGAAAGATGGGTTCAACGAGCAGACAGCGTTGTCTCCCTTGAAGCCCACTAGGCTACTGAACGCTTGGATTTCACTAACTCTCTTCGCCGTCGCCAGAGAAGCTAGGAAAAGCGTTTTTCTCGTCAAGTCCCTTAGAGAAGCTTCATGGAGAGGCTCAAAGGGACTTAGCATCAGATGTTTCAAAACCACATCGAGATTCCATGAGGGCGGTCTTGCTTGTGGAATCTTGGTGGTTTCGAACGACCTTAAGAGATCATGCAGATCCTTATTGTCGGAGAGGTCCAGTCCTCTGTGGCGAAAAACGGCAGACAACATACTCCTATAACCCCCCCTTGATTGTAGGAACTGCCAATTTCTGCACATTTCTTAGATAGAGTAAGAAATCTGCTATCTGATCACAGAGGTCGTGGAAGAGGAAATTCCTTCCTTTTTGCACCATGCCCTGAAGGAGGACCACTTAGACTGGTAGACAGCTCTTGAAGAGGCTCTTCGAGCATTAGCGATTGCTCTCGCTCTGGCCAACTTTTCGATAGTCTGAACGCAGTCAGAGCCAGAGCGGAGAGGTTTTGGTGAAACCTTTTGAAGTGAGGCTGTCTGAGATCTCTCCTCCAGGGCAAACGTTCTTGGGAAGTCCACAAGGAATGTCATGACCTCTGTGAAACCACTCTCTTGCTGGCCACATTGGGGCAATCAGAGTCAACCTTGTCCCTTCTGAAGCTGCGAACTTCCTCATTACGTCCCCCATGATCTTGAATGGGGGTAAAAGGCGTAAAGATCCAGGTCTGTCCAGTTCCAGAGCAACGCGTCCCCTGCAATTGCCCCTGGATCCAGAACCGGGGAGCAATACAGAGGAAGCCTCTTCGTCCTCGATGTAGCGAACAGGTCTACTAGAGGACGTCCCCACAATCTCCATAATTGTTGACAGACTTCCTGGTGCAAGGTCCATTCTGTTGGTAGAATCTGATTTCGTCGACTGAGAAGGTCCGCCCTGACATTCTGAACCCCTGCCCACGAATCTTGTCAGGATCTTGATGCGCCTTGCGTCTGCCCATAGCAGAACTTCCTTCGCCAGAAGAAAAAGGGATCTGGAGTGAGTTCCTCCCTGATTCTTTAGATACGCAAGGGCTGTGGTACTGTCTGAGTTGACTTGAACAACCTTGCTTGACAGTTTGTCTTCGAAGAACTGCAGCGACAGGAATATCGCTGCCAGTTCCCTTTACATTGATGTGCCAGGCTACCTGTTCCCCTCTCCAGGAGCCTGACATTCTTAAAAATTCCTCCCCCCCTAGTGTTGCTCCCCAATCCGGAAATGGAAGCGTCTGAGAACAACACTAGGTCGGGCTCAGAAGATTTAAGGAGAAGCCCTCTCGTAACTTCTGAGGGTCGAGCCACCATCTTAAGTGGACTTTTACCTTGTTGGAGATCCTTAGGATCGCATTCAGGTCCTCTTTCGACGTCCATTCTTCCGCAAGGAAAAATTGAAGAGGCCTGAGGTGCAGTCTTCCCAGCGAGACAAACTTTTCTAGCGAGGAAATGGTGCCCAGCAGACTCATCCACTCCCTCACCGAACAAGCTTCTCTCTCTAGGAAGGCTGCGACTTTCTCTAACCCCACCCCAGTCGCTGACGTTCCTGGGATGGAAACGCCCGAAAAGTCACTGAATCCATCTGAATCCCCAGATACACGATGGACTGTGTCGGGGTCAGATGCGACTTTTCGGAGTTGACCAAAAGACCCAGAGACTTTGCTAGGGCTAACGTAAACTGAAGGTCCTTCAGACACTTCTGCCTCGACGACGCTCTGGATCAGCCAATCGTCGAGGTAGAGGGATATCCTGATCCCTGACGAATGGAGCCACTTCGCTACATTCCTCATTATCATTGTGAAAACCATCGGGGCCGTGCTGAGACCGAAACAAGGGCTCCTGATTGCCAAACCCTGTTTGTCTAAGACGAATCTACAGGTACTTCCTTGAAAGAGGGTGGGGGACGGGGACGTTGGAAGTACGCGTTCCTGCAAGGTCCAGAGACACCATCCAGTCGCAGGTCTCAAGGCTCCCAGCACCGACTGAGGCGTCTCCATTTTGAATTTGATCTTTTCTACAAAAAGATTGAGCCTGCTCACATCCAGGACTGGGCGCCAACCTGACGACTGCTTCGGCACTAGGAAAATCCTGTTGTAGAAGCCCGGTGACTCCAGGTCCAAGACTTGTTCCACCGCTCTTTTTTTCGACCATCTGGTCTAACAGATCGAAAAGAATACTTTTCTTCTCTCCCTGATAAGATGGAGAGAGGTCTCTGGGAGTTGATGTTAAAGGAGGAGGATGTAAAAAGGGATCTTGTACCCCCGCTCTACTATCTTGAGAGTCCAAGGATCCGCCCCTCTCTGCTCCAAGCCTCCGCAAAGAATTCCAGTCTGGCCCCGACTGGCGTCTGAAGGACGAGATCTTCATTTGGTGGTTTTGGGTTTGAATGAAGCTCTTCCTCTCGAAAAACCTCTCCCTCGAGGAGCTGCTCTCGAGGGGGGTGCCCCGCGAAAGGGTTTGACTTTTCTTCGGGGGTTTACTGAATGCCGAAGTGGAAGGAAACTGCTGGACGTCTTGAAGACTGTACCAAGAGGTCCTGGTCGCCTTCTCTTGCAAACTCGTTGCAAGATCCTTTGTTTACCATAGCCTGGGGGAAGAGATGGTCCGAAGAGGCGCAAAGAGCAATTCCGCTTTCTGAGCGGGAGAGACCGACTTAGCGGTAAAATTGCAAAGAAGAGCTCTTTTCTTCAGGAAAGCAGTTCCAAAATGAGAAACTAGCTCCTCCGAACCATCCCTGACGGCCTGTCCATACATGACAACACGCTGGACAGCTCCCCCAGACCTGAGAGAATCAGGACTCTAGACTGAAGGTCTAAAACTCCCAGACACCAGTCTAGGAAATTAAAGACATTAAGGTGCGAAGCAGTCCCTTCAAGTGGTGGTCCGTCTCCACAGGAGTCCAGGACACCTTAGCAGACGATAAGAGAGACCTCCTCTGAGCGTCCACTAAACTGGAGAAGTCACCTAGAGCGGACGAAGGAACCTTTACACTCCCACGTCCTCCTTGGTTTCATACCAGATTCCTCCTTTCCCGGCGAGTCTAGAGGGAGGAAGGGCAAAAGTGGTCTTGCCCTGATCCTTCCTTCGAGACATAAAATCTTGAAGCTTCTTAAAAGCCCTCTTGGTCGACAGCGATGTCTTCATCTCGACGAAACTCAGGGGTCTTAACGGTCTTGGAAGACGAAAGTTGAGAGGGAGGAGACCTAGGGGCTGCCGGCTGGAACTTCTCCCCGAAGGATGAACGTAACAGCCTGACAAGAACCTAATAGTCCGAGACAGCTGAAGCTACCGGCTGTTCTTCTTCGACGGAACTCCCTTGGACTACTAAGTTCCCCTTCCTCCCTAAGAGGAACTGGAGAACGTCCATCAGGAGAGGGCGTACGTCCCAGCAGTCACAATCCTGAACAATGACTTCCGTTGGTTGGAAGTAACCTGCTACAGGTACGGAATCGCCCTTACGTCGATCCTTAGAAGGACGGACATCTTGTGAAAGAGAGCGTCCCTTAGAAGCAACGGAACTGTCTTAACAGACACGTCCCTACGAGAGGAAGCGCGAGCTTCCTGACGAGAGGCGCCAAAAGCGTCCTGCTTAGCCAAGCAAAGCGTCCTGCTGAGCGTCCTCAAAAGCGTCCTGCCTCGCTCGAAAAGCGTCCTGCTTTTCGAACGGCGAGGCGTCCTGAGGAGCGTCCTCCCAAAGGCGTCCTGTCGATAACTCAAAGCGTCCTGCTTCGAACGCCGAGCGTCCCTGCCGAGCATCCTCAACAGCGCCTTGGTCGAGAGCGCAAAGCGTCCTGCTTAGAACGCCGAGCGTCCTGCCGAGCGTCCTCAACAGCTCCCTGCCGAGAGCGCAAAGCGTCCTGCTTCGAACGCCGAGCGTCCTGGCGAGCGTCCTCTACTGAGAGAGCGAAAGATCTACTCGGAGAACGAGAACGGTGACGATCCGGAGGAGGAGAGAGAGACGAGCGAGACGAGAGAGAATGAGACTGCTTCGTCCTTTTGACGGGCAGCCGAACGTCCTTCCTACGCTTAGGCTCGACTGCTGCTGGGCGAGTCCTCTGAGCCATCAGCGACGTAATCTGGTCCTGAAGGGACACTAGGATATCCTTCGTAGGTGACGAAGGAGCAGAAGAAGGGGCAGGGCTTGAGCCTGCGAGAAGGCGAGGGGCGAGGGGACGCCTCCTTCCTTCCTAGCAGGTACAGCTATCTGCCTCTCAGGTGAACACGCCTGTGCGTGGAAACCAACGTCCTCGTCGGTAGAAAGCCTCCCTCTCTTTTGAGGAGGAAAGGCGTCAATAAGCATCCTCTGACGAAAGCGGAGACATAGGACGTGAAACGTCCTCAAAGCGAAAGGTCCTTTTCAAACCACGGACGCGAGTCCTCTCCGAGCGCTCCACCCCTTGCGCGGGGAGGACGCTTCGGAGGACGAAAAGCATTCTCAGGCCACAACGCGCTCGTGCGGCGCTCCTTGGCAGCTGGGATTTAGCAACAGCCTGCCGAAGGGACGCCAGATGGGGGGCGGTGGGGCGCGTAACCCTCTTGCGGCTTTCGACATACCCACTCCCTTCCAACAATCCAGAAGTCGATACCAAAAGTCAATCCCAGATAATATTAAGCGAGATAAATCAAAAATCCTAGACGGAGGTACTGTAACAGTTGTGCAGCACCGGCGACAGAAAAAATATGAATAGAAAATTGGAATGGTTCCTGATATCCGCCCCTCCTCCCAGCGGCGGGAATGGGTACTACCACCTGGCCGCCCCACTACGTGTTGCCGCGAGTTTTGAAATTCTGTCGGACGTCAGAAATACAGCTATATATATATATCTGACAGGTAAGTTTCATGAACAAAATGATATTGTTAAGATACAATAAAGTTTTGTACATACTTACCTGGCAGTATATACTTAGCTATAGAC
>NC_061102.1:12646653-12649153 GCF_015104395.2 Macrobrachium nipponense
TACAGCATCTCCTGGTATATTCTGTAGGTCTATACTTTCCCTCGTCAGTTAAACCTTCCTTCAGATAGTAACAAGTACGGAGTTTGTTGAAAATCTCTTCTCGATCAACAACTCTGAAGAAACAAATCAGTTAACGATGCATCCTTCTTCTGCAAGTCCATCATATTCTCTCTCGTCACTTGACCAAACTTCAAGGGTTGAATTCTCAATATCTGCTAACTCAGCTACTGTAGTTTCACTACTGTCTTCAGGAACACTTGGACTACTCGGAGTCTCTTCAGGAACATCAGGTTCTTCTTTTCTTCGTCGTCGTCGTCTTCTTCATCTTCTAGGGAAATCTCTTCTTGGTCAGCACTAAGGGAAACTTCACTTCCCTGGAATAATTCTTCTAAGCACAAAGATCCTTCACTTGATCCTTCTTGGGTGTGTAAATCCTCAGTTTCTTCACTTACAGTCGTAGTCCTCTTCATACTTCTGGTAGTTACACAACTAGGAAAAACAGGTGGGGGTTATTCTTCCCCAAACTCTACTGTAGACTAATCCTCAATGGTTTGTCCTGTCACTACAGGACAAGGAATAAATGGCCACACCCACCAACTTCATTTCACCCCAACAGAACATGTACACCTTCCACAGCCAGTGAGTCCCTTTACAGCAAAATCCACAATTTGTTTCCTGTCACCAATTCACATGACAGGTGTAAGCAGCATGGTAGGAGTTACTTCTTCTCCTCCTATACCCTTCAAAATAACTGAATCTCCTGTGAGACTCTTCTCCAACTGAGGGTGAGAACCACGTACTACTACGACTATGGTTAACTCCCTGTATCACATAATATCTTGACTGGTACCTGCATACTTCCTTCTTCTTGAGTTGACAGCATACCCTCATAGTATATGGCTTAAAAGCCTCCACACTGCTAAGCCACTCACTGCTTGAGGTAACATTTCCACTGGTTTGCTAAACATTCAGCTTGTTTAGTTTTCATTCTTCTCTGGAGCCTGATTCTTCCCACACTGCTCTTTCGTAGTATGTTTCACCTGGTCGCCTTTTACAACTTGACCAACTGGTTTTGACTGCTGTTGATTCCGTTAACATTCTTGACTGTAGTGTCCTACTCTTCCACACTTGAAACAGACAACATTAGGTTTCTGTAACTGTCTTGAAAAACTGGATGAGGATTTCACATTAGCTTGCTGAGTTGTATTACCTTGTGTACTCTTGGTAGTATCACTTGTAGGTTTCCCATTAGATTTGTTCCTGTTATTTGGATAAGACTTAAAACCTGGGCATTGTTGACTCTGGTACTTGACATTGTGATTACGTTTACTACTAATTATATTGTAATCTTCACTTAGTGTAGCAGCTTTGTCAAGTTTCTTCACTTCTCTCTCTCTTAAATAGGCTCTTATATGTTCAGGAATTCCCTTAAGATACTGTTCAAGAACAAGTAATTCTTCTAACTCATCAAAAGTTTTAACTTTAGCAGCTTCTACCCAACGTTTGAAACACCTTCTCACTTTGTAAGCATAATCTAAGAATGTTCCCTTCTCATCTATTCTAAAATTTCTGAATCTCTCATTGAGGTACTCTGGGGTCATCTGGTAAACTTGTAGCACACTGTGTTTAAGTACCTTGTAGTCTTTACACTGATCAGCTGTTAAGGCTAGATAAGCACTTCTCCCTTTACCAATTAAGACACTTTGTAGCAAAACTGACCATTTATCCTCTGGCCATCCCATACCTGAAGCCACTTTCTCAAATTGATGAAAAAACTCATCTGGAGCTTCTTCAGTAAACTTAGGGATTAACTTCTGTACTCTCACTACATCAAATACAGGGTCTTGATTACCTTGGTTAGGGTTAGACGGTGTTACAGGTAATGTGGATCTAGCTTTTATTAATTCCATTTCCCTTTCATGTCTTGCGATTTCTCTTTCCTCTTTTATCCTTTCTCTTTCCTCTTCTGCTGCTTTTTCTTCTTCTCTTTCTCTTCTTTCTTGTTTTTCCCTGTCTATTCTCTCTTTCAGCTTGCTTTCTCTCTCTTTCAGCAAGCATTTTTAGCTTAATCAAATTCTCTTCTGCTTCAATGCGTCTAAGCTCTAACTCTGCATCACTTTTCTCTTTCTTTTCTGCTTGCTTATTTATGAGATCAGCACGTGCTATGTTCAACAACTCTTGAGCCAATTCTAACTCATCTTCATCAGTTATTCTACCAGAGTTTATCAATGATTCCATAGCAATACATCTTATTTATGCCTTTACCATACTAGTAGACACATAACCACCACATGCCTCTGCTAAAGCGCTCCACTGTGCTCTAGTCAGAGTGGTTTCAGACAAAACTTGGATGGAAGGGGCTGCTAAAAATTCCTGAACCTTGAACTGAGCCATTTTCCCCTAAGTTATCAACTTACAATTCAATACAATAAATGCAAAACAAAATTATATGGTCACTCTCCTAACAAAATATATCCCTAACACCACCAGTATATTCTAG
>NC_061102.1:12654153-12669251 GCF_015104395.2 Macrobrachium nipponense
TTTGTACGGGTGTTCCACTTGTTTTGTGTGTTTTCTAATCACTACGGTGCTTAACGACCCTATCCATGCATCTGTATAAATACAGACGTCCACTGCGTAAACGCATATTCACTGTTTAATATGATTTGTTACGTAAGGGATTAATAACTCACCCAAAATGATAAAATTAACATAGTATATGATTATGATATTTCAGTAGAACTTCTGGAAACAGACACTCAAAGATAAAAAAACTCGCAGTAGCGAAATCTCAATGATTGTAGATAATTTCTGTAAAAAAAGTAAGATCAAGAATGTCTCGTAACTTCAGCCACAGGAATAACGAAATTCGACCTGCAAAGGAAACACTCAAAGTTACTCCAAATGAATAAAAAATTGTACTTAGCTTGCTTTTGTGGAAGTCACGGTGTTCCGATAACGACACACGGCCTTGGTCCTCCTTCTCTATTTAGCGGATGACCTGGTTTGGCTTCAGTTTCCCCCGTGCGCGTTTGTTTCGATGATTCGAGCCCTTGAAAGATCCGATGCTGCAGACGCGTTTCGGTTTGTTTCTTGAAGTGCCGGAAACGCTCACTAACGATGTTTTCTTGAATGATTCTAATGAGAGACGAAGCTTGCGTTGCCGTAGGAAAAAGACACGTCGGTTTTGTTTCTTGAAGTTATTCACTAAACGATGATACTAGGTTGCTTGAAGAATCTGCTGCTTTCGTCGTCGTTGACTTCATGATTTATTATTCTGTTTTATCTTCGGAGAAGTTGTAGAGTCCTTCTGGTACGCTTGCCACCACTTTTAGGAGGCGTGGGTTCGTATCCCACCTCTGCCACCACTTTTAGGCTTTGCCTTGTATAATAAGGCGCCCTATTAGGTAATGTTAGACTTGCAATAATCTTACGCTAAGTCGGTTGGTATTGCACTTCCATATTCGTGGGAGTGTCTTGGGGTTTGTAGATCACTTACGAAGTCGGTATTATCTTCTTGTTTATGACGACGATGTGTTAAACTCATGATGATTCGGTGAGGAGGTTCTTGTAGAAAACACGAAGTATAAAAATATATATATTCTTCTGAAGTTTTACATGGTGAAGATCAGGTATGATTGTACAAGTCTTCTAATAACGATAGCTTGATCGCTTCTGCCAATGATGATGGCTACTTCTGTTCTCTCTACATGATAAGCTTAGGTAAAGAGATACAGTCTTCTAATGACGATGGCTAACTCTGTTCTGCTTGTCTACCATCTCTGTTACAAGTTATGAAGGAACAGACAGTAGTTTCGAACATATGAACATACATACAAATGACATAGTTTCATACGAACACACAATCAAAATGAGACACGCTACAGATCACGTAGGCCGTTTGAATTATAGGTCGCGGTAGTTGTCTCAAGCAGGGAGCTTGGACTAATGTTTATAAACAATTGAATGACTACAGGTGACGGCATGTTATCTTAGCCTACTTTTTATTGTATACGTCATCTTTAGCGTCTCTAGTCTGATCACATTCCTGCAAGCAATCTGGTTGACTCCTCTTTAGTTTTAGTCTTTTATATATATGGACTAACATTCCATATTTTTATTATGTAAACACTTACAATATATATATATATATATATATATATATATATATATATATATATATGTATCTATATATATATATATATATATATATATATATATATATATATATATCTATATATATATATATGTATATATATATATATATATATATATATTATCTATATATATATATATATATATATATATATATATATATATATATATATCTATATATCTATATATATATAAATTATATATATATATATATATATATATTATATATATCTATATATATATCTTTAGATATATATATATATAGATACATATATATATATATATATATATATATATATATATATATATACATATATAATATATATATAATATGACTAAATAAACTGGTACAGACAAGTTCCAGAGGTAGGAAGGTATCCTCGGCTGGCCATGGCGGTACTGCCTTAGCATGTCTAGTGGAGGAAACTTCCTCCTAATTGGCATATTTTGTGCTTCTACAAACTTTCCTCCGGCGACTTTCTTTGATATTCTGTGCTATGCTCGCCTTATTACTTTGATTACCCGTTTCCTGGTCAGCTCCGGTCCCTGTTTTGAAAGGAAAATCTTGGGTGAACTTCATGAATACGAACACGGTTTCCATCCTCTCCTTGCAAGCAGGACAACTCGTACCTCGACCAACTCGCACCCTACCAACTCGTTCGTACTTTCACCAACTCGTACCTTTACATATGTAATATGAATAAAAATTTGATTACAATATTTTCAAGGATTTTGTGTATTGGTTTAAAAATGTAATGTTTTCATTATTAGAGGTTATTTTTTATATTTAATAAAAAATAAGTATTTTCAATAATTAAAAACAAATGGATTATATATATATATATATATATATATATATATATATATATATATATATATATTATAAAAATAACTTAATTAGTGGTTCATTACTGGTGTTTTGTAATAATTAACACGTATATAACAGTAACGACTGTTTGGGGTTAATTACCTATTTTGATCTTTTATGTAAAAACAATGAAGACCTATTACTAAGCGGCAAGCACGTTTCAAGAGCTCTTGAGTAATTCTTGTACAAGCAACATATACCATCTACAAAGGTCTAAGGGCTGTGCAAACCAAGCTAAGAGAAGGGATATATATACAGAACGAATCAAAAATGTTCATATTTCGAAAACATGGTTCGTCCTCGGTGTATAGAATGTAAAAAGACAGTAACTGCACGGCAAGAAGCTCTGCAGTGTGACACCTGTAATGGTTGGCAGCATTGTCACTGTGACACTGGTAAGTCTTTGTGTATATAATTTAGAAGATGCCCGCAAAATCGTGGCATGCAAACATTTTGCCAAGTCCGACAGAAAGATTATGGTGAAATTAGTAAGGTTTTGTCCAGTACTTTCAGAATGTTTTTAAAGCCATCAACTATATTTTAGGAATGTCTAAGGAACTGTACGCCCAACTTGTTACTGGTGAAGAAAACATCGACTTCTTTTGTAACAAATGGGGTGCACCAGCAGACCAGTCAAGCGTTCCTGATATACCAGTTGCCGAAAGCACCAGACTGTCTACACACACAGCAGCCCAGATAACTGATAACTCTTCAGTCCAGAGCACCATAAATTCGGCAGACCATACCATTAACCCAGCTGACCAGTCTAACAGCAACTCAACAGACACCAACAATCAGCTCAACAACTCATCTTTCACCATATCCGACGACAACTCTGATTCTTCTACTATCCAGCTTGATAGGTCCTTTGACATAACAGATCGCTCTATTGCTACTCCGGATATCATCACAGAAAAGTAAGTGTTAAAAGTATAAATTGGTGGGTTGTGCCCAACATGTTAAAATTCTAAGTTACTATTATACTGTTATGCTGGTAGACTATGTAAAGGCACAAGTTGGCAAAGGTACGACATGGTTAAGGTATGAGTTGGTAGGGTACGAGTTGGTCAAGGTACGAGATGACATAGATTCCTGTGGTCTACATAATTGTAAGATATAAGGAGTTCCATTAACTTTAAGTTACACATTTGTCACCACAACGAATATCAGAAAGGAAGGTAAGCGAGTGAACAACATGCATATACAGTGACCTAACTTAAGCACCTGGTCCTGCCGTATTTACGTAACTGTCTTGTTGAGGTCAGCCTTTCTTTTTGTTAGGTGTGGGGTATTTTGTGATGAAATTGAATATTATGCTTGTCAGAAGAAAATAAAACTCTTGGAAAACCACTTTTAAAATGAATTGTGTTTGAAATGTGGATAAAACTTGCTTCGATCTGGACCACTGGGTAGGCTATGTAATATCTTAGTAGGCTATCTCTCTGACTATTTATTGCAAACATATCTTCCTTCATCAACACCTTCTACAAATCCTCCTTCCCATAATCACCATTCTATATTTATGCTTTTGCCCATTTGGTGGGGGTGTCAGAATACTACCTCCATAGTACTGGACTATAGTCCCATTCACTTAAGGTGATTCTTGTGCCTACGAGACGTTCGTTTGGCGGCCTCTGATTGGTTGGTACTGGGAGGTAGAAACTCGCTCAGTCCTCATTATTTTCGTCTGCGGCTTAGAAAACTAGCAACATGTTTATATTTTTTCAATAATCTCATGCTTTGCTCAAGATAGGAAATTTTGGTGTTATACCAAAGAATTCGATATTAATTGTACAACTAAGTCATCTTTTCCTGAAACCAATAAGATAAAACACAAATGAATTACAATGAGTAAAAGTGGAAGAGGAAACATTTCATTCTTTATACCTGTTTTTAATTATCATTGGATTTTTAATAATTCATGTCATCAAGATAAAATAAAACTTGTGTTTTCATAAAATACAATCACCCGAATACGCTGGTGCCTTCAGATTTTAGATGCGTGTAATATGTGAAGAGAAAATGAAGAATATGTCTTATTATGTTGCATCCGTACTTGACTCAGCCTGAAAGGAAATCAATCTTCCTTAATTCTTTGTTGTTTATTACTCCACTGAGATTATTATTTCATATCACTCAAATAAGTCTCTGATATCTCTTTCGTTTGAAAATATATTCATATAATAAATAAAAAACAATATTCTGAAACAACCTGATTAAAGCTTAGGCTGAATTGAAGAGTGCGAAGTCTGTTCACAGAGTTCAACTTCTTTGCTGGATTGAATTCCCGCTTCCTGCCTAGATCTCAGCTAACGTTACCAGATGCATCCATCTGATTATCATTATTTTCCTTATCAGATATGTCCAGACATACTGTATGATATTGGATTGAAATTTTTCGGCAGTCATAATGGGAATTCTGCGTGTTTAATTACAGAAAATGTAATGATGTAACATGGTGAATATTGTCGAAACTGCAACCTCTTATATCGCTAATTGGCAACTCAAATCTCTCGCTGAGACAACCAACGCAACGACGCCTTGCAGATCATATTCCCTCGGAAATACCGTCAAACTTGAATCATTTACAGAAGCAACATAATAAGACATATTCGTCATTTTCTCTTCACATACTACACGCACCCAAAATCTGAAAGCACCAGCGTATTCAGGGTGATTTTATTGTATGAAAATACAAGTTTTATTTCATCTTCATCGTGTTAATGATGCAAAATCCGATGATTAGTAAAAGCAGGTATAAAGAATCAAATACTTCTCTCTTCACTTCCACTCGTTGTAATTCCTTTGTGTTTTATCTTATTGATTTCAGAAAAAGATGACTTAATTTTACAGTTAATACCGAATCCTGTGGTATGACCAAAACTTTCCTATCTTGAGCAAAGCGTGAGATTAGTGAAAAAATATAAACATATTGCTAGTTTTCTAAGCCGCAGACGAAAATAATGAGACTGAGCGAGTGGCCTACCTCCCAGTACCAGCCAATCAGAGGCTGCCAAACAAACGTCTCGTAGGCACAAGAATCTACCTTAAGTGAATGGACTATAGGAGAACTGCTTCCTTGCAGACTTTTTTTTCTTAAACTATTTTTTATAATAAGGGGTGAAGAAATATTAGTAACAAGTAGCCTATGTGCAAATGAGGAATGGAATGGAATAAACTATTTAGGCCAAAGACCAAGTTTTGGGACCTATGAGGCCATTCAGCGTTGAAAGGAAAAATGAGTAAATGTTTCCTATTTTATGTACATTTTGTCATATACTACTGGGCTTTCTAGGTGTATGTTTCTTACACGCTCATTGATATGTAACTCATTTCATGTTTTTCTTTAGTTTCATTACACCTTTTATAGATTTAGTTTTTTTATGCTGAAGTTTATTTAGGTCTGAAACATTCACTAAATAGTAAGGAGCTTTTGAAGAATAGCGGTCCCATACAACCCTTTTGAAGAATAGGGGTCCCAGTGGGCCTTTTGAAGAATAGGGGTCCCAGTTTGGGCCTTTTGAAGAATACAGATACATGGACACGGCGGTTGGAGCTCCCGTAGTTCCGCCACATGCTTACTGTAACCCCTGTGGCTAGCGCGCGGAGCGCAACATTACCTCTTGCCAGAACATGCCGTGCTTGCCAAGAATCTTTAAATATGTGGATAAGGCGTGAAGCGCTGTTCCGCCACGGCGCCTTACTGACAGCACACATAAATCGATCGTCCGCGGATATGTAGTCACTCCCCTATGAATATAACATTGGTACTGACAATCAAACAAGCAGTTGTTTGCTTATCTTTAGGTTTGTTCACCACTAACAACCAATCATGTTGTTACTTGTTTTCCTCGGCGGTTGTTCTCCACTAATAGTCCTTGAGCCAGACACTCAAATTTCAGAAAAAGGTACCACCCGACCTGAGTAAACTTAACTCCCATTTCTGGATACCCCTATGTCTATAGTATATGGAAACCCATGTTAACATTGTCAACTGCATAGCTTTTGGCTAATGTAGCCCCTTAATTCCAAATAATCACAAGAATTTTTAAGGTCTCATTGAAAACACTCTTTTGACTGTGTACAGATTATTTTTTAATTCAGATTTCTGAAATTTTATCAGATTGTACACATATCATAGGCAAACCACTGGTGCAAATATTATTATCCTAAGTTTATTACAAGGTCGGATTTTGATACCAGCAAAAAGCAAAAATGAATATTTTTTTGGTATCTACGTAATTAAGTTTAACGGTATGACCATGCAATTAAACAAGTAAGAGTTTTAATGATTTTGGTTGGATACTGCCCACATGTCTAGGGAACATAATGATATACAATAACCTGATGTAGAATGCATGCTTCTGTGTATAATCAAGCTAATTTACAATTTACACTAAATCGGTACGAGTCGAGCAACCCCATCCGACGTCGATTAATTCTTTCTGTTCACACATAGCTAATACTTCGTCAGAAGGGAAGCAATTAAGGATACTGAAATTTTTCAAGCAGTCCATTGATTGTTGTGGAAAGTTCGTTTCCATCATGTTTTAGTCTAGTGATATTTAGGCCTACAGACTCATATAAAGTGCTATAAATTACTGGCAGCCATGGAATGTTTTTATATAAAGTATGACCACCTGTTATCATGCAACAAGAGTATTTGTTCCTGCTGTGTTTATGTTTGCTTCTTTTTATCCATTAATTTTGTTTTCAAGAAATGTATTTCCCTTTTTACAGAGCAAGGAATAAAAGGTAAAAAACAATGGCAAGGGAATAATTCACCACTTTTTAGATATAAGACTGCATGCAATATTTTGTTCTACATCTGAAAGCAATACATCACACGCATTGCGAAGGTAAGGTTGACAAATATTATCGTGTTAATGACTTACAAAATCATTTACATATATTAATAGTCAATTTCCTGCAGTTTCGTCAATTGAGTTATGAACTGACTTGAATTCAGTACTTCCATTTGGTCATGTATATGATCTTCTGAGATATGTATATTCTTCATTTGCAGATAAATAAAAAAAAGTAGAAAACAAGCTCTTCTAGTCCAACATGGCCCAAGCGGCTGAGATGAAGGGCTGTCCCATCCCAAAGAAAAGAATTCGCAATAGCTGTATGATTCATTGTACTACTGATAGGTCAGCCCTTGTATCTCCAAAGAACATCAGCTCATGGCAGACTCTTCTCAATGCAGCCAAAATCAGGCAACATGTTGGTATTTTAGAGTTGGCTGAAGGTGTGAAAGATGATGAAATACCTCCAGTTCTTTATCATAGAAAGTGCCATAGTTTACTTCACCAATGAAAAGAAGTTTAAATTCTATACAATCTCAACAAAGTGATAATGAAATAGAATTATCCTCAAATGATTCTCGGCGATCCATTCGTGGCAAACCAAGTAGTTTAAGTGTTTATAGCAGTGAAGAATGCATCATTTGTGGAAGGAGAACAAAGTACAAGAGTGGATCAGGAACTAGAGAAAACCTGGTCCGATGCCAGGAGTTTCGCGCAGATGACACTCTCAGGAGGGCTGCTTTAGTAAAAATGGATGAAAAAATGCTTGCAATTCTTAGTACAGACTTAATTGCTTCAGAAGGACATTATCATTCAACATGTTATAAGCTTATACCTGGAAGGTGGCTAAAAGTAATAAAATTGTAGAAATGGTGAAAGCAAAGGTACTGATATGGAAGAGGCACACTGTGTTGAAGAAGATGCATATTGTAATGCAGAAAGGCTGGCACATGAGGAGCTGTATACATATATTCGAAATGATATAATTCCAAAGCCACAAATTGTAGAAATGACATATCTTGTATCACGAATAGAATCATCATTGACATCCTTAGGCATAGATTGTGTGAGAAAAAGTACAAGGAACATCTTCGTCGTAAACTTGAAGCTGAATTTGGTGAGAGTTTACACATTGTGTCTAATACTAATGGTAGACTGCTGTTATACCCTGACAGTATGTCTAAAATGAACTTGTTAAACATGCATATGGGTTTCAAGAAAAACTCAACCAAGCAAATTCAAGCAAATCTCCAGAGACAGTTATGAAAGCTACTATGCAAATAAGGACTGACATAAAAAAATCATGATTTCAACCAAAGTCTTGGCCTCCCAGTACAGATGAACCTTTTGAGCTGCCTGTCTCTCTGAGACAGTTTCTCTCTACCTTGCTGACTGGAGGAAATGAAAATATAGACCCACAAAGAAGAGTACAGAGACTTATCAGCTCATTTGGCAGTGATTTGATTTATGCAGTATCTCATGGCAAAATAAAACCTCCAAAACACATTTTGCTGCCATCTGCTGTAAAGACACTCACTGGCAATGTTGAACTTATTCAAATTCTTTGGAACAGATTCCTTTGGTCATGGTATTTCTTATACATTGCTTGAAGAAATTGATACAGCCCTTTGCCTCCAGAAGTTAGCTTCAGCAGAGGGACCTGCTTCACCTGAAAGTATTTCACCACATGTCTTCACTACTTTGGCTTTTGATAATATTGATCGCCTGGAAGAAACAATTACAGGAGAAGGTACTTCACATATAGTTAACGGAATCATCATTCAGGCAAAGGTTGAAGGTTCTGTTCCAATGAAGACAAAGCCAAGCATACCAAAGTCAAAACAGCGAAGCATCAGTGCTACACCAAAGTTAATTCCTGTGTATAATGCAGGGAAAAAAACTGGGACCATCATGTGTTGATGGCATTGAAATTGATGCAACTCATGAAATTCAGAGGCAAGATTTAAGAATTTCATCTGGCTTATGTTAAGGATGTTCGACAATAATAATTCAAACAGTATGCAGCTGGACAGGTTTTAACATGCTTATCCGAGATGATATTGATATATCCCAAGACACAATTGGATACTTGCCCACAATCAATGCTCCTGCTACTGACATGTCAACAATTAATGAAATACTCCATCAGTCTCTTCAAATCATGCAATCTCTTGAATTGCCAAAAATTGTTTGTGTGTTTGACCAGGCAATATATTCTAAAGTTACCTGAGGTGGTGTGGAAACATGATGAATTCAAAATGTAATAATTAGGATGGGAGATTTCCACCTCATATGCAACTTACTATCAATAATTGGAAAGCGTTTTGAAGATGCTGGGCTGTGGGACCTTTGTGTTGAGGCTAAAGTTGTTGCAGAGGGCTCTGTTTCATCTGTCATGGAAGGTAGACAATACAATCGAGCTGTAAGAGCCCACAAGCTTGTATATGAGGCACTAATGAGACTTGTCTGGAAGAGATTTATTGTGTGGCTTGAGACAGAACATAAGGATATGATGGTACATTTAGAACACCTTTTAAACTATGATGTAAATGACTTCCATAGCAGCATAACTCATTCAGCTTATGACAATCTACGGG
The DNA here is from genome assembly GCF_015104395.2 of Macrobrachium nipponense. Taxonomy (NCBI): domain Eukaryota; kingdom Metazoa; phylum Arthropoda; class Malacostraca; order Decapoda; family Palaemonidae; genus Macrobrachium; species Macrobrachium nipponense. The sequence continues at coordinate 12,664,041 of NC_061102.1, forward strand.
AAACTCCCACTTTGCTAGAATACTGGAATTATTTTATGAACATCTTGGTATCCTCACCAGTCAGCACACTCTCTCTGCATTTTGGGTATCATATTTGGATATGGTTGATATACTACTGGGTCTGCTTAGGGCTTCTAGAGAAGAAATTGGCTTCTCCATCTTACCATGGTTAGAAAAATGATTTGTTGGTGTTTTGCATATGATAAAATTAACTATGCAAGGTTCTTACCCTATTACTATGCTACAATGTCAAGACTCCATGTAGATCATACAGATGTCTATGACGAGTTCATGAAAGGTGCCTTTTCTGTTCAGATTGGGGACAAAATCCTTTTGGCAGAATTCCCGTTGATCAAGCAATTGAAGAAACGGTAAATAAAGACACCCAGACACCTGGAGGAACCAAAGGATTTAGCCTGAAGGGTGGGGCTGTGAGGCGCTATTACCTAAATGCTGAGTACAGAAGCAAATTCCTTTGGCAGATCAGGGAAATGACAGGACAAGTGAATCAAAGTTGACACATCCTGATCTTCAACCTAAAAGAATAGAAAAAGATGAATGTCAAGTAAGCTCTTTGGTTGAAATAATGGAAAGTCATTGGATCAATCCCTTCGACCCTGACCAAACAGAATTTGTAAACCTAGCAGAAAAAGTAGGAGAAGCAGCATATGAAACATTCAAGCGTGAGCGTATTGAAGGGGATCTTTCTAAGCAACAGTTCCATGGAAGAATGAAAAAGCTCAAGCTGAAGACATTTTCTGATGCATACAAGACAATTCATAAAGTTGGATCATCAAAGGATATTGTTCTTAATGCTGACAGAAAATTATTTGCTCATATGATTCTTGTAGCAGAAAAGAGGGAGTTAGACATGAAAGAGGTATTGTCACATCCTTTGGAACCCTTTGCCATGGTCCTTAGCATATGGGGATGGATCAATTAGAAAAACTAACAAAAGTGTCTTGGCAAAAGAACTTATGAAGATGATCACACCAACAGAGGTTATTCCTGTAGATAGAGCAACCATAATTGATGGAATGGGATTAATTCAGAAAATGAAACCTACAGATAAGACCTTTGCAGAATTGGCTGTTTCTGTCCTTTCTCAGGTTATCCACGAAGGCAGCGGAAGCCAACGCATTGATTTAGTATTCGATGTGTATCGTGATAAGTCCATCAAGGATCTTGAAGGCAAAGGAGAGGTGAAGGAATGGGCATACAGCTAAGCAATATAGCTCCAGGCCACACAATTCAACAATGGAGAAAAATTCTTGTTGTGCATCAAGCAAGAAAAACCTCATCAAATTCTTGGTAAATGAGTGGCAAAAAGTTCCTCTGAGAGAAAGCTAAAATGATACCATACTCTATGTGACATGCGAAGAAAATGCTACAAACTAACTAAAGAATTATCAGAAGTTGAAACTAATTTGGAGTGTCTCCAGGAAGAAGCAGACACTCGCATTCTCCTGCATGCCTTACATGCAGCTGAGTCTGAGATCAAGAATGTGGTTATCAATGCAGAGGATTCAGATGTCTTGGTTATAGCATTAGGTATCAGTAGCTTGATCCCTTGTACACTGTATATGAAATGTGGGAAAAAAACCCGAACTCAGTTTATTACATTAAAAAACTTAGTGAGGCACTTGGAACAGCAGTATGTGAGGCTTTAATTGGCATGCATGCATTCACTGGTTGCGACACTGTCAGCGCCTTCGCAGGAAGAGGAAAAATCATGCATTTAACCAAATGAAATCAAACAAGACATATCAAGCTACATATTGTGAACTCGGCCGCAATGCAATTGTTTCATCGGACCTATTTGAAAAACTGCAGATAATCACCTGCAGCATGTACAATAGTGCTACAAAAACAACGTCAGTGAACTCACTTCGCCATCAACTCTTCTGTGCTAAGCGGGGAGAAATAGAGTCAAGCAGTTTACCACCATGCCAGGACTCCCTTTTCATGCATGTACAAAAGGGCTAACTTCCAATCTGCAATTTGGAGACAGTGTTTGCAGCGTTATCCTGTTCTACCAAATCCAACAGAGTCAGGCTGGGAAATAGATAATGGTACCTTAGCCATCAAATGGCTACAAGGACCTCCTGCACCAGAGGCAGTACTACAGCTACTAGCATGCAGGTGTGCACTTTCCTGCAAAGTCATCAGATTGTACTTGCCTTATCAATGGCTTGAAATGTACAGATATGTGCAAACTTCAAACTTGCAATAATCAAGGGAAAGATAGGGAACCTAGTACAGAATTGCAGGACTTTTGTGACGACGAATATGATGATTAATAATGGTTTATATAATCCTTATAATAATTGTAGTTTTGGTGATAATTGGGTTAATATGGCGAGTGTTTATCATATGAACTAATTTTTCTGTTAAATAATTTCAGACCACCATAATTTTTATTGCAATATTATACGGTTATAGGGATAGATATTAAAATTTTATGTTCTGTTTAAATACGAGATGGTTTTTAGTTTCTAAGTAATTTTTTTGTTTTATTTTGTAACTAATGCCATGAGAATATTGCTTGCATAAACTTTTAGGAGACAAGATTATTTGCTTTTTGATAAAAAAGTTTGAGCTGCGTATGAATAGAAAATAGTCGCGTAGGATAGGATTATACGACTTTTAATATTTCATTGTATTTGTAAATTAGCTTGATTATACAAATACTCATGTATCCCAAAACAAAATATTATATATCAATGCGTTCCTTGGACATGTGTGCAGTATCCTAGATCATTAGAATTCTGATTTGTTTTATTGTATGGTCATAAAGTTAAACGTAATTAAGTTTATACAAAAAAATTCTTCATTTAGTTATTTTCAGATATCAAAATCTGAAGTTGTAATAAACTAGGACAATAATATTTGCACTAGTGGTTTGCATATGATATGTGTACAATCTGATAAAATTTCAGAAATCTGCATTAAAAAATAATCTGTACACAGTCAAAAGATTGTTTTCAATGAGACCTTAAAAATTCTTGTGATTATTTGGAACCAATGGGCTACAACTTGACCAAAAAGCTATGGCAGTTGATAATGTTAACAAGGATTTTCATAAACTACAGACATGGGGGTATCTAGAAATGGGGGTTAAGTTTACTCAGTATAGGTGGTACCTTTTTTTGGTCTGGCTCATGGACTTAAATACCTTTTTAACAATACAGACCCCAGTTTTATCCTTTTGAAGAATAAAGGTCCCAGGTTCGTATGGGACCGCTATTCCAATAGTAAATAGTTTTCAATAAATAATTTCTGAACGGTACATTTTCAGTTTAAAAAGTATTGCACCAGTGATTTTTTTCCCATGAGCTTAATCATTGTAAGCTATGTATGTTTTACATAGAAGTTTGGAGATTATGTCAGTGATTCATGGTTAGGTCGATTTTTTTTATCTATTTTCTTATTTTAACGTTATACATTGTACACATTTAATATATATATAAATTATTGTAATATATAAAGGAATTTTACAAAAACAAGGTATTTGAAATTTAGGTAAAATGAAATACAGTGTAGAATATATTTTATAATCGTTTCATAACGATAAATGCTAAGTGTCACTATTTTACTGATTCTTTTCCTTATGTTTTCTTATTCAACCTACTAAAAAGTTTTAAGAACTCTCAAATCAAAATATGTGACATAAAGATTACTCAAGCATTGAATAAAACAATACTGGCACACAGTTGATTATTAAGTCTTTATAGGGAAAATTTTTACAGCTGATAGAAGAGCATCAAAACTTGTAATGCAATTTTAGTATCATGACTACAACATAATTGATAGGCAAAATACAATGGTTCACTTTTCTTCATCTGTAGGCTAACCATTGTTTCTCATACCCGGTATGCTAAAACTTACTTAAATATTCTCTTGTGTAAGTCCTTGTTCCATTTCTCCTTACAGTCTGGGTATTGTGAAGTGCATTACCAGACGGTGTGTTGAGGGTTTGCCTGACACAGAGATAATATACTTAAATTTGTATCAGTAGACACCATCATTTCTCCCTTGCTCATCATGACCATGACGTTATTTTGATTTTTTGCCCACATATCAGCACCTGTGGAATAATGAAAATCAGTAAGGCGGAGACCTTTTGTTTCGTTAGGAAACCAATTAGATCAAGGATATTATAAGGTGTTTCCAATGCTTGGGCTTGTCCCTAAATTCCATGATCCCTTCATCCTATGTAAGGTGTGTCATTCCCTTCGTCAGTACGCACCCCATAGATAATACACGCTCCCGTAAAGAAAAGTTATTAAATTATCAGCCATCAACCTGAGAGCTACCCGGTTCAAACGCTTTCCGAAGTAACTTTTAAAAGACGAACGTTATTTTCTTACGAAAAGAAGAAGAAGAAGTAGGTAGAGATGGGCAGCCTTTTAATCCATAGCTACTAAAAGTTTTTTTTTTTTTTAATAAAGGCCCAAAGACTGTACCATACCGTTCATTGCTGTTTTGTGAATGTTCATCATGGTCGTCATCTGCAACTGCGTTGTCGGTCTTGCAAGGCGGTGTCCTGGAATCGCTTCGCAGTCACTCTGGGCGTTACTTTGTGTCGTATTGGAGTTGGAGACTAGATAAAATAGGCCATCTTCGCCCATACCATAAAAGAGGGGGTTTATTTTCTCTGAAAATATTGTAGAAAAAAAACAATGCCAGTTTAATAGGGTAATAACACTTACTATATTTTATAGGGAATATAGTGTTTAGTCAAATTTTAGTTAAATTTTACCGAATCAGTTAAAATATTTTTAGGTAATTTTGTATGTATCTAAAATACGTTTTCATATAGCTAGTAATAATAGTAAATCTGTCGACTTAAACACGAAGATTCACTTAAATGACCGCAATTTGCTTAAATAGAGCTACAGTATGACAGTGCTCAGTTTGCATTACGTAAGGATATAGAATGTTTATAGGAAACTACATTTCAGAGGCTTTTCGAGAAATCAGATTGCGTTGGATATCGGGTGCCCTAGAGAAACCTTTGGAGGGTTACCTGTCGATGTATATAGTATAAATGGTGTAAAATGCTGATGTATAATCCAGTTTTTTTTACCCGTAATTACAATGAAGGCTCATTATATTAATCATATTATATAAGATATGTTAGTAATATATATATATATATCTATATATAGATATATATATATATATATATATATATATATACTTGCAATG
>NC_061102.1:12669751-12688654 GCF_015104395.2 Macrobrachium nipponense
CATTGCAAGTATATATATATATATATATATATATATATATATATATATATATTAATATATATATGAGCCTTCATTGTAATTACGGGTAAAAAAACTGGTTATACATCAGCATTTTACACCATTTATACTATATACATCGACAGGTAACCCTCCAAAGGTTTCTCTAGGGCACCCGATATCCAACGCAATCTGATTTCTCGAAAAGCCTCTGAAATGTAGTTTCCTATAAACATTCTATATCCTTACGTAATGCAAACTGAGCACTGTCATACTGTAGCTCTATTTAAGCAAAATTGAGGTCATTTAAGTGAATCTTCGTGTTTAAGTCGACAGATTTACTATTATTACTAGCTATATGAAAACGTATTTTAGATACATACACAAATTACCTAAAAATATTTTAACTGATTCGTAAAATTTAACTAAAATTTGACTAAACACTATATTCCCTATAAAATATAGTAAGTGTTATTACCCTATTAAACTGGCATTGTTTTTTTTTTTCTACAATATTTTCAGAGAAAATAAACCCCCTCTTTTATGGCATGGGCGAAGATGGCTTATTTTACCTAGTCTCCAACTCCAATACGACACAAAGTAACGCCCAGAGTGACTGCGAAGCGATTCCAGGACACCGCCTTGCAAGACCGACAACGCAGTTGCAGATGACGACCATGATGAACATTCACAAAACAGCAATGAACGGTATGGTACAGTCTTTGGGCCTTTATTAAAAAAAAAAAAAACTTTTAGTAGCTTTGGATTAAAAGGCTGCCCATCTCTACCTACTTCTTCTTCTTTTCGTAAGAAAATAACGTTCGTCTTTTAAAAGTTACTTCGGAAAGCGTTTGAACCGGGTAGCTCTCAGGTTGGATGGCTGATAAATTTAATAAACTTTTCTTTTACGGGGAGCGTGTATTATCTATGGGGTGCGTACTGACGAAGGGAATGACACACCTTACATAGGATGAAGGGATCATGGAATTTAGGGACAAGCCCAAGCATTGGAAACACCTTATAATATCCTTGATCTAATTGGTTTCCTAACGAAACAAAAGGTCTCCGCCTTACTGATTTTCATTATTCCACAGGTGCTGATATGTGGGCAAAAAATCAAAATAACGTCATGGTCATGATGAGCAAGGGAGAAATGATGGTGTCTACTGATACAAATTTAAGTATATTATCTCTGTGTCAGGCAAACCCTCAACACACCGTCTGGTAATGCACTTCACAATACCCAGACTGTAAGGAGAAATGGAACAAGGACTTACACAAGAGAATATTTAAGTAAGTTTTAGCATACCGGGTATGAGAAACAATGGTTAGCTGGTTAGCCTACAGATGAAGAAAAGTGAACCATTGTATTTTGCCTATCAATTATGTTGTAGTCATGATACTAAAATTGCATTACAAGTTTTGATGCTCTTCTATCAGCTGTAAAAATTTTCCCTATAAAGACTTAATAATCAACTGTGTGCCAGTATTGTTTTATTCAATGCTTGAGTAATCTTTATGTCACATATTTTGATTTGAGAGTTCTTAAAACTTTTTTAGTAGGTTGAATAAGAAAACATAAGGAAAAGAATCAGTAAAATAGTGACACTTAGCATTTATCGTTATGAAACGATTATAAAATATATTCTACACTGTATTTCATTTTACCTAAATTTCAAATACCTGGTTTTTGTAAAATTCCTTTATATTATTACAATAATTTATATATATATTAAATGTGTACAATGTATAACGTTAAAATAAGAAAATAGATAAAAAAAATCGATCTAACCATGAATCACTGACATAATCTCCAAACTTCTATGTAAAACATACATAGCTTATAATGATTAAGCTCATGGGAAAAAAATCACTGGTGCAATACTTTTTAAACTGAAAATGTACCGTTCAGAAATTATTTATTGAAAACTATTTACTATTGGAGCTTTTGAAGAATAGCGGTCCCATACGAACCTGGGACCTTTATTCTTCAAAAGGATAAAACTGGGGTCTGTATTGTTAAAAAGGTATCAAGTAACAACATGATTGGTTGTTAGTGGTGAACAAACCTAAAGATAAGCAAACAACTGCTTGTTTGATTGTCAGTACCAATGTTATATTCATAGGGGAGTGACTACATATCCGCGGACGATCGATTTATGTGTGCTGTCAGTAAGGCGCCGTGGCGGAACAGCGCTTTGCGCCTTATCCACATATTTAAAGATTCTTGGCAAGCACGGCATGTTCTGGCAAGAGGTAATGTTGCGCTCCGCGCGCTAGCCACAGGGGTTACAGTACGCATGTGGCGGAACTACGGGAGCTCCAACCGCCGTGTCCATGTATCTGTATTCTTCAAAAGGCCCAAACTGGGACCCCTATTCTTCAAAAGGCCCACTGGGACCCCTATTCTTCAAAAGGGTTGTATGGGACCGCTATTCTTCAAAAGCTCCTTACTATTTAGTGAATGTTCAGACCTAAATAAACTTCAGCATAATAAAACTAAATCTATAAAAGGTGTAATGAAACTAAAGAAAAACATGAAATGAGTTACATATCAATGAGCGTGTAAGAAACATACACCTAGAAAGCCCAGTAGTATATGACAAAATGTACATAAAATAGGAAACATTTACTCATTTTTCCTTTCAACGCTGAATGGCCTCATAGGTCCCAAAACTTGGTCTTTGGCCTAAATAGTTTATTCCATTCCATTCCTCATTTGCACATAGGCTACTTGTTACTAATATTTCTTCACCCCTTATTATAAAAAATAGTTTAAGAAAAAAAAGTCTGCAAGGAAGCAGTTCTCCTATAGTCCATTCACTTAAGGTAGATTCTTGTGCCTACGAGACGTTTGTTTGGCAGCCTCTGATTGGCTGGTACTGGGAGGTAGGCCACTCGCTCAGTCTCATTATTTTCGTCTGCGGCTTAGAAAACTAGCAATATGTTTATATTTTTTCACTAATCTCACGCTTTGCTCAAGATAGGAAAGTTTTGGTCATACCACAGGATTCGGTATTAACTGTAAAATTAAGTCATCTTTTTCTGAAATCAATAAGATAAAACACAAAGGAATTACAACGAGTGGAAGTGAAGAGAGAAGTATTTGATTCTTTATACCTGCTTTTACTAATCATCGGATTTTGCATCATTAACACGATGAAGATGAAATAAAACTTGTATTTTCATACAATAAAATCACCCTGAATACGCTGGTGCTTTCAGATTTTGGGTGCGTGTAGTATGTGAAGAGAAAATGACGAATATGTCTTATTATGTTGCTTCTGTAAATGATTCAAGTTTGACGGTATTTCCGAGGGAATACGATCTGCAAGGCGTCGTTGCATTGGTTGTCTCAGCGAGAGATTTGAGTTGCCAATTAGCGATATAAGAGGTTGCAGTTTCGACAATATTCACCATGTTACATCATTACATTTTCTGTAATTAAACACGCAGAATTCCCATTATGACTACCGAAAAATTTCAATCCAATATCATACAGTATGTCTGGACATATCTGATAAGGAAAATAATGATAATCAGATGGATGCATCTGGTAACGTTAGCTGAGATCTAGGCAGGAAGCGGGAATTCAATCCAGCAAAGAAGTTGAACTCTGTGAACAGACTTCGCACTCTTCAATTCAGCCTAAGCTTTAATCAGGTTGTTTCAGAATATTGTTTTTTATTTTATTATATGAATATATTTTCAAACGAAAGAGATATCAGAGACTTATTTGAGTGATATGAAATAATAATCTCAGTGGAGTAATAAACAACAAAGAATTAAGGAAGATTGATTTCCTTTCAGGCTGAGTCAAGTACGGATGCAACATAATAAGACATATTCTTCATTTTCTCTTCACATATTACACGCATCTAAAATCTGAAGGCACCAGCGTATTCAGGGTGATTGTATTTTATGAAAACACAAGTTTTATTTTATCTTGATGACATGAATTATTAAAAATCCAATGATAATTAAAAACAGGTATAAAGAATGAAATGTTTCCTCTTCACTTTTACTCATTGTAATTCATTTGTGTTTTATCTTATTGGTTTCAGGAAAAGATGACTTAGTTGTACAATTAATATCGAATCCTTTGGTATAACCAAAACTTTCCTATCTTGAGCAAAGCATGAGATTATTGAAAAAATATAAACATGTTGCTAGTTTTCTAAGCCGCAGACGAAAATAATGAGACTGAGCGAGTTTCTACCTCCCAGTACCAACCAATCAGAGGCCGCCAAACGAACGTCTCGTAGGCACAAGAATCTACCTTAAGTGAATGGACTATAGTCCAGTACTATGGAGGTAGTATTCTGACACCCCCACCAAATGGGCAAAAGCATAAATATAGAATGGTGATTATGGGAAGGAGGATTTGTAGAAGGTGTTGATGAAGGAAGATATGTTTGCAATAAATAGTCAGAGAAGATAGCCTACGTAAGATATTACATAGCCTACCCAGTGTCAGGATCGAAGCAAGTTTTATCCACATTTCAAACACAATTCATTTTAAAAGTGGTTTTTCCAAGAGTTTTTATTTTCTTCTGACAAGCATAATATTCAATTTCATCACAAAATACCCCACACCTAACAAAAAGAAAGGCTGACCTCAACAAGACAGTTACGTAAATACGGCAGGACCAGGTGCTTAAGTTAGGTCACTGTATATCCATGTTGTTCACTCGCTTACCTTCCTTTCTGATATTCGTTGTGGTGACAAATGTGTAACTTAAAGTTAATGGAACTCCTTATATCTTACAATTATGTAGACCACAGGAATCTATGTCATCTCGTACCTTGACCAACTCGTACCCTACCAACTCATACCTTAACCATGTCGTACCTTTGCCAACTTGTGCCTTTACATAGTCTACCAGCATAACAGTATAATAGTAACTTAGAATTTTAACATGTTGGGCACAACCCACCAATTTATACTTTTAACACTTACTTTTCTGTGATGATATCCGGAGTAGCAATAGAGCGATCTGTTATGTCAAAGGACCTATCAAGCTGGATAGTAGAAGAATCAGAGTTGTCGTCGGATATGGTGAAAGATGAGTTGTTGAGCTGATTGTTGGTGTCTGTTGAGTTGCTGTTAGACTGGTCAGCTGGGTTAATGGTATGGTCTGCCGAATTTATGGTGCTCTGGACTGAAGAGTTATCAGTTATCTGGGCTGCTGTGTGTGTAGACAGTCTGGTGCTTTCGGCAACTGGTATATCAGGAACGCTTGACTGGTCTGCTGGTGCACCCCATTTGTTACAAAAGAAGTCGATGTTTTCTTCACCAGTAACAAGTTGGGCGTACAGTTCCTTAGACATTCCTAAAATATAGTTGATGGCTTTAAAAACATTCTGAAAGTACTGGACAAAAACCTTACTAATTTTACCATAATCTTTCTGTCGGACTTGGCAAAATGTTTGCATGCCACGATTTTGCGGGCATCTTCTAAATTATATACACACAAAGACTTACCAGTGTCACAGTGACAATGCTGCCAACCATTACAGGTGTCACACTGCAGAGCTTCTTGCCGTGCAGTTACTGTCTTTTTACATTCTATAACACCGAGGACGAACCATGTTTTCGAAATATGAACATTTTTGATTCGTTCTGTATATATAACCCTTCTCTTAGCTTGGTTTACACAGCCCTTAGACCTTTGTAGATGGTATATGTTGCTTGTACAAGAATTACTCAAGAGCTCTTGAAACGTGCTTGCCGCTTAGTAATAGGTCTTCATTGTTTTTACCATAAAAGATCAAAATAGGTAATTAACCCCAAACAGTCGTTAACTGTTAATACGTGTTAATTATTACAAAAGCACCAGTAATGAACATAATTAGTATTTTTATATATATATATATATATAATATATATATATATATATATATATATATATATATATATATATATATAAAATATAATCCAGTTTTTCTTTTTTTAATTATTGAAAATACTTATTTTTTATTAAATATAAAAATAACCTCTAATAATGAAAACATTACATTTTTAAACCAATACACAAAATATTCCTTGAAAATATTGTAATCAATTTTTATTCATATTACATATGTAAAGGTACGAGTTGGTGAAAGTACGAACGAGTTGGTAGGGTGCGAGTTGGTCGAGGTACGAGTTGTCCTGCTTGCAAGGAGAGGATGGAAACCGTGTTCGTATTCATGAAGTTCACCCAAGATTTTCCTTTCAAAACAGGGACCGGAGCTGACCAGGAAACGGGTAATCAAAGTAATAAGGCGAGCATAGCACAGAATATCAAAGAAAGTCGCCGGAGGGAAGTTTGTAGAAGCACAAAATATGCCAATTAGGAGGAAGTTTCCTCCACTAGACTGCTAAGGCCAGTTGCCGCCATGGCCAGCCGAGGATACCTTCCTACCTCTGGAACTTGTCTGTACCAGTTTATTTAGTCATATATATATATTTATATATATATATATATATATATATATATATATTTATATATATATTATATATAGATATTTATATATATATATATATATATATATATATATATATATATATATATGTATCTATATATATAATATATATAACTACTATATTATACCATATATATATATATATATCATATATGTATATATATATATATATATATATATATATATTATTGATCTATTATATATAGATACATATATATATATATATATATATATATATATAATTAAAATCTATATATATATATATATATATGTAAGTGTTTACATAATAAAAATATGGAATGTTAGTCCATATATATAAAAGACTAAAACTAAAGAGGTCAACCCAGATTGCTTGCAGGAATGTGACCAGCTAGAGACGCTAAAGATGACGTATACAATAAAAGTAGGCTAAGATAACATGCCGTCACCTGTAGTCATTCAATTGTTTTATAACACATTAAAGGTCCAAATAGCCTCCCTGCTTGAGACAACTACCGCGACCTATAATTCAAACGGCCTACGTGATCTGTAGCGTGTCTCATTTTGATTGTGTGTTCGTATGAAACTATGTCATTTGTATGTATGTTCATATGTTCGAACTACTGTCTGTTCCTTCATAACTTGTAACAGAGATGGTAGACAAGCAGAACAGAGTTAGCCATCGTCATTAGAAGACCTGTATCTCTTTACCTAAGCTTTATCATGTAGAGAGAACAGAAGTAACCATCATCATTGGCAGAAGCAATCAAGCTATCGTTATTAGAAGACTTGTACAATCATACCTGATCTTCACCATGTAAAACTTCAGAAGAATATATATATACTTCGTGTTTTCTACAAGAACCTCCTCACCGAATCATCATGAGTTTAACACATCGTCGTCATAAACAAGAAGATAATACCGACTTCGTAAGTGATCTACAAACCCCAAGACACTCCCACGAATATGGAAGTGCAATACCAACCGACTTAGCGTAAGATTATTGCAAGTCTAACATTACCTCATAGGGCGCCTTATTATACAAGGCAAAGCCCTAAAAGTGGTGGCAGCGGTGGGATACGAACCCACGCCTCCTAAAAGTGGTGGCAAGCGTACCAGAAGGACTCTACAACTTCTCCGAAGATAAAACAGAATAATAAATCATGAAGTCAACGACGACGAAAGCAGCAGATTCTTCAAGCAACCTAGTATCATCGTTTAGTGAATAACTTCAAGAAACAAAACCGACGTGTCTTTTTCCTACGGCAACGCAAGCTTCATCTCTCATTAGAATCATTCAAGAAAACATCGTTAGTGAGCGTTTCCGGCACTTCAAGAAACAAACCGAACGCGTCTGCAGCATCGGATCTTTCAAGGGCTCGAATCATCGAAACAACGCGCACGGGGGGAAACTGAAGCCAAACCAGGTCATCCGCTAAATAGAGAAGGAGGACCAAGGCCGTGTGTCGTTATCGGAACACCGTGACTTCCCACAAAAGCAAGCTAAGTACAATTTTTTATTCATTTGGAGTAACTTTGAGTGTTTCCTTTGCAGGTCGAATTTCGTTATTCCTGTGGCTGAAGTTACGAGACATTCTTAATCTTACTTTTTTACAGAAATTATCTACATCATTGAGATTTCGCTACTGCGAGTTTTTTTATCTTTGAGTGTCTGTTTCCAGAAGTTCTACTGAAATATCATAATCATATACTATGTTAATTTTATCATTTTGGGTGATTATTAATCCCTTACGTAACAAATCATATTAAACAGTGAATATGCGTTTACGCAGTGGACGTCTGTATTTATACAGATGCATGGATAGGGTCGTTAAGCACCGTAGTGATTAGAAAACACACAAAAACAAGTGGAACACCCGTACAAATCTAGATACATTAGAGGTAACACTATTTCGGGCCATGGCAAAATGCTCCTTTGCAAAGTCCCGATCGCAGTTTTAGCCTTGAGTTTTTTGAGTTATATAAAATATCGAACCTCAATGACTCAACTTAACTTTTAAAATATGGCTGGATTGCAAGGAATAACATGTCTGTAAAAAACATTCATGGGAAAATGTCACATTTTCTTGAAAAACCCAAAGTTTATTTAGAAATTAATTACATAGTGGGTTTTTTTCGTTGCATCTCCTACCTATTAATAAAGTTTTTAAAAATTAACCTCAGAGGATGTGCGCGAGAAAATTGAATATGAAACTTTTGTTAGGGCACATAGGATCAGATTTTATCACAACTTAATTTCAGTTAGCATAGAGAAATACAGAATCATGATTAATATTCTCTTTGAATCTTATGTTGCCTGGCAATCTTACAAATAGCTCCGTTTTCCACTTCTTTGTCTAGTAATTTACTACCAGTAATATCGAATTTTCTTTGGGATTCGTATTGATATCTGTTTATTTTTTATAATTATGGATATTTTTACAGTCATCCATAGACCTTGGAATTAGGTTCACTCATTGTTAATGCCATGGATAAAAAAGTTTGTACGGCTGACTCTTTTGAATTCCAAAATATCAGCGAATTCATGTGGGTTAAGTCTGGTCTAAATGGCTCTCTCCACTCCCGTATTTGGATGTTGTCTGAATTTACTTTGCCCTTGTGACAAGTATAATTTCACTTGCAGGCTGATTAATGGAACCTAGTTACAGTATCCTGCAGTACGAGAGTTTCACATCGCAACTTCAAAAAAATCGTTCGTCGCTGCGGACGACGGCAGTCGAGTAACAACCGCCTACAATGTGAAAAGAATAAGCACCATCATGGACTTCTTCGACCGACACCGTATCTCGTCGTTAATCTCGTTTTAATGCGGAATGCTCCTGCTGCTGTCGGAAATCGACTACAAAAGGGACATACTTCCGACAATTACGACCCAAAGGATATTCAACTCTACTTTGCTGGCGAAGGACTCGTGCTGGGATGATTTTATTCATCGCGAACGTAATCGTGTAGCTTAGGATGCAGAGAATAAGTATGAGCGCAAAATAGAACGTTGACCTGCCCAGGCAATTTTCCCCTTGTTTTAACCCTGTGAAATTGGCCGTTTCATTTGGCTATAGGTGGTTGTCTAGAACTGTGTAATGGACGAAAAGTTGTTCGAAAGCTAGTTAAATGTGAAGTAGTATAACCTCGGTCATGTATCCTATATATATAAATGATCATAAATAACAGAATCGAAATATATCTTTGTGTGTACGCAATAGGAATCTATTTAAAGTGCACATATATTAATCATAATTATATGAATCCATATACATATGTATAAACAAATCAGGTAGCCTTTAATCATCTGTTACCTTTTATCTTACCAATATCTGCAGTTATATATGAGTTAGTATATGGATTAATGAATAGAATCAGATATAACATTTAGCATAAAAATCAACGAATCAATCAGCATAAACATTAATAATTTTATCAATTCATATATGAAATTTTTTATCAGTTAAAATATGATTTTTATCATGTTAATCTTCATTCTATGCAATTATCAGAGTACATTAGTATTTTCTGTAGCATATGTATCTTAATGAGATGAAGTGAAAAACTGTATCATTATATATCACGTGATCACTATTTATTTACCAATATCATTGTTTTATATTTTTTATTACTCGAATCAATTCATGTACACCATGATTTTTTTTTTATTTACTTATATATATATATATATTATTTCACACATAGTGTCTGTATCACACTCCTATAAGTCAAATGCAAGTCAAGTTTGAGTAATATTCAGTAGTTGGTTTTGGTAGCTGACTGAGCTAATGTAAGTGTTTACATAATAAAAAATATGGAATGTTAGTCCTATATATAAAAGACTAAAACTAAAGAGGTCAACCAGATTGCTTGCAGGAATGTGATCAGACTAGAGACGCTAAAGATGACGTATACAATAAAATGTAGGCTAAGATAACATGCCGTCACCTATAGTCATTCAATTGTTTATAACATTAGTCCAAGCTCCCTGCTTGAGACAACTACCGCGACCTATAATTCAAACGGCCTACGTGATCTGTAGCGTGTCTTCATTTTGATTGTGTGTTCGTATGAAACTATGTCATTTGTATGTATGTCATATGTTCGAACTACTGTCTGTTCCTTCATAACTTGTAACAGAGATGGTAGACAAGCAGAACGAGTTAGCTATCGTCATTAAAAGACCCTGTATCTCTTTACCTAAGCTTTATCATGTAGAGAGAACAGAAGTAGCCATCATCATTGGCAGAAGCGATCAAGCTATCGTTATTAGAAGACTTGTACAATCATACCTGATCTTCACCATGTAAACTTCAGAAGAATATATATATTTTTATACGTTCGTGTTTTCTACAAGAACCTCCTCACCGAATCATCATGAGTTTAACACATCGTCGTCATAAACAAGAAGATAATACCGACTTCGTAAGTGATCTACAAACCCCAAGACACTCCCACGAATATGGAAGTGCAATACCAACCGACTTAGCGTAAAGATTATCGCCAGTCTAACATTACCTCATAGGGCGGCGCCTTATTATACAAGGCAAAGCCCTAAAATATATATATATATATATATATATATAAATTATAAAATATCTATATATATATATATATATATATATATATATATATATATATATAATATATATAATATATATATATATATCATATATGTATATATAAAAATATATATAGATATATTATATATATATATATAATATATTATATATATATTTATATATATATATATAATTATACTACTATATATTATATATATATATATATATATATATATATAATCTATACATATATATTTATAATATATATATATATATATTTATATATTATATATATATATATATATATATATATCTATATATATATATATATTATATATATATATATATATATAATATATATATATAATATATATATATATATTATTATTATATTGCTACTTTCAAAATGCATATTTCCCCTCTTTGAAAAAATGTCCCGTGTAGATTTGTGTAACATTTTTTCAGATTCCTATATAGCTTAGAATAGGATGTTTTAAAATGTGTGTTCAGATTTCGCGTTACATGATGTAAAAGAATATATATATTAACGTAGAACGTAAAAAGAGAGAGATTTACTTTGTCTTTTTGAAACTACGAGTGTTTAACTTTTATGTCAACACTGTAAGATTAGAGGGTCTGCGAGATCCGTTTGCTTGCCTATTCTATCAACGCATGTGATAGCGAGCTTGACTCTTGCGTTGTTATCAAAACATGTCAATCTTAATTGTCGCTCAGCCTCCGTTTCGATCGAGTAGAGTACGTCTTTTTTTTAACAGACTGGACTCGTACGAGTATATCTTTGATCAAAACCACATGCATATTGCGCATTTCTTTATGAAGATTGCATCAGATTTCAAAGCTACTGGAAGCATTCGTGCCAAATACGTTTTTTGTCACCTCAGTCCAGTTTTCGCAAGGGAAGAAGATTTTACTCTATCATAGAACCTCGCGGCATTAACATCTCTCTCTCGCTCTCTCTCTCTCTCTCTCTCTCTCTCCCTCGACATCATTGAGATTATATTAACGTAACGTAAATTGGTCACTCGTAACTTGTGAGAATTTCATATTTGATATTTCTTAGAGTTTGTTTAGTGTTATTTAATTTCTTTTGTGGAATCTGAACAAACATCATTTCGTAACGGCGCCTGGTTTTTGTGAAATTGTGTAAGACAAGACTGCAGCAGAGAAAGAAGTTGGTATACCAAAAAGGTAAAGTGTTGTAAGGACAACGCTTATTCATAATTTTCTCTGTATATAATTCATCATTCGCGTTGTTCTTACTTCCCCCTGAAAGAAAGGAGGCATTTCAGCCGGGCTTTCCGTCAGTGTATAAAGCTTGTATAACCACATATTGTGTACTTTTATATTTTGTATTTTATGTCTCTCAAGAAACACAAATCGGGTCTCGCCGACCCACTTTTACTCTCTCGCGGGTCGGTGACCACATTTCCGTCCGCATGCTGTATATTTATATTTCCCTTGACTGTAATAAAAATCAGTACACTTTCTACCTGCCTCTTTGTCCACCTCCTCACAACTGGTGACCTCCCGGTTTGGACGGTGGAAACCCAAGCGGGGTTTTGGCTCAGCCATTAAGGGACTCACTACCGCCGCTCACCTTCAGAGATCTTTAACGGACTCATACGGCGCCTCAGTATAGATCTCTGAAAGCTCCTACCGTGGAAATAACCAACACGCCTCTAACGGACCCCTAAATACGGGCAAATAACCTTTGCCCCAACAAGGTGGGTGGTTTCAGGCGTTTCCTCAAACGGTTTGGCCCGCCATTCACGACTCTGTCGACCGTTTTTTGTGAGAGAGGACAATGGGCGAAACAGTACCTCGCGGGAAACCCGGGCCTCCCCCGCCCCAGCGACGGACTCTGACACAGCGGCCCCCGCTCAAGCTGTCAAATTGCCCTTCCCTTCACAACGGCTGACCCGTCTTCCTGGTTCTTCCGAGCCGAAGGGCAATTCCGGATCGCGGGGCTCACAAACAAAGTGCTGCAGGCTGACCTCATCGCAGCGGCTCTCCCGACAGAGGTGTTCGACCGAATATCTAACTGGCTGACCGGTCGAGCACGAATCGGACTTGTCACGCTCGACGAGATAAAAGAAAGGCTCTTGACAGCCTATTCCGTGCCCATCGCTGAAAGGGCCGCCCGCGCCCTCGACCTAGTCGCGAACCCCATGCGCGGCGCCGACACCCAAGATGCCTGGGACACTGTGATGGGCCTCGTCCGTCTGCCCGAAATAGGCCCCGACGGAAAAAAGGTAGAGATCAGCCTGAGCCGCGAAATATTCCTGCGGCAACTCGAGCCGGACGTCCGAAAGCAGCCTGGACCGAACGCGTACACCCTAGAGGACGACGAACTACTAGAGAAGGCAAAGAAGCTGACGTTGTCGAACAATGCCGCGAAGCTCGCCGCCCCCCCCCCGATCCTCCGTGTGCCTGGCCGCAGAGAAGGAAGAAGACGACGACGACCCAACGCAAGAGATCGGCGCCGTATCCCAAGGGAAGTCCTCCCACACGCAGCGAGGTGAAAACTCCCTGGTGCCGCTTCCACCGGAGCCCAGCCTCCCGAAGGAAAGCCGTGTTCGACGTCATACACGGACTCTCGCACCCCTCGGGCCGGACGACGGTGCGCCTCCTGACGGAGAAGTTCGTCTGGCATGGAATTCGGAAGGACTCCCTCGAGTGGGCCAGGACCTGCGTGCCTTGCCAAACTAGCAAAAAATCAGTCCGGCACACGGAATTCAGGCGTGGGGAAATTTTTTATTTTCCGCCAGAAACCGAAACGAGATTCGGCCACATCCACATAGACGTCGTTGGCCCCCTGCCCCCGTCGGAAGGCGCCAGGTACCTCCTGACGGTAATCGATCGCTCCACCAGATGGCCCGAGGCAACGCCGATGTCGGAGGCGACCACGAAAGCATGTGCCGAAGCACTCTCGCCAGCTGGATCAGTCGATTCGGATAGTGCCAGACGAAAATCACAAACGACAGACCGCGGACCAGTTTTCCTGTCGGAGTTGTGGACTGCCCTGGCCCGCCTAATGGGAACGTCGCTACATGCCACCACCGCCTACAACCCAGCAGCTAACGGCATGGTGGAGAGAGTCCACCGTTCGATCAAGGCTTCCCTGATGGCGCGCTGCACCGACGAAAATTGGAAGAGCCAACTACCGTGGGTCCTCCTCGGTCTCAGGACTGCCCAGCGGGCAAACGGCGAGGCATCACCCGCGGAGAAGGTATACGGGGAGACCATTAACAGTCCCTGGCGAGTTCTTCCCGACCAATGCCGACGACGCTGAGTCTCCATCGCCAGGCTTCGGGAATCCGCCGGGAAGTTCACGCCCTGCGTCAAAACCTTCTCCGACAGAACCAAACGTTTCCTCCCGAAGGCCCTATCATCGTGCAAGCACGTCTTCGTCAGGGATGACGCCCGCGCCGCCCGCCTCTAACGAGAAACCCTACCGCGGTCCCTTCCGCGTCCTACAACGCACTGACAAGGCATATCTCTTATCCATCAACGGTCGCGAGGACTGGGTTCACAACGCTCGCCTGAAGACCATCCTATTCATCATGGCGAGGACCTCGCAGACGCGGATTCCACAGGGCGCCTCAATCTTCCTCGGAAAAAAGCGACTCCTTCGATCGCCAAAACCTCCTAGCCGTAGCGCGGCCGCCCTCGAAAGACGGTCGAACCCCCCGAGGATCACCTCAGGGGAGGCATCCCGTCCCCGGAAATAAACCCCCGAAGGAATCCCTACCACAGCAACTAATATCACGCACCCGAGGGCGCCTCCGCCGTCACGCTCGCTTCCGCGAGTGACTACCCGAAGTACAAAGAAGTCAGCCAACAATCATACCTAATTATTGTCTTAGGGGGGGAGTATTTGTAAGGACAGCGCTTATTCATAATTTTTTCTCTGTATATAATTCATCATTCGCGGTTGTTCTTACTTCCCGTGAGAGAGCATTCAGCGGCTTTCCGTCAGTGTATAAAAGCTTGTATAACCACATATTGTGTACTTTTATATTTTGTATTTTATGTCTCTCAAGAAACACAATCGGGTCTCGCCGACCCACTTTTTTTACTCTCTTCGCGGGTCGGTGACCACATTTCCGTCCGCATGCTGTATATTTATATTTCCCTTGACTGTAATAAAAAATCAGTACACTTCTACCTGCCTCTTTGTCCACCTCTCACAGTGTGTTATATTTTTATTAGTTGCAACTAATAACGGATAGGAATTGTGTTTAACTAATAATGGATAGGGAGTGTGGTTAACTAATAATTGATAGGAACTGTGGTTAACTAATAACAGGTGGTTATGAAGGTTTGGTAAAAACTGTTGGTTATAATGTTTGAGTGAAAAAGATTACACTTTTAACACATTGCGTATTTTTTGTGTTTGTGTTTTGTTCCATTGTTTGTAAACTATTTTCATTTTCTTATTGAAGTGTGGCCTTTTATTTTATACTATTTTTCATTTACATTCACAATTTAATTGACTTAGTATTTTCATTGCTTTAATCATTGCACATTTAATTAAATTTAACATTTGTGAATTAATTTGCATTTACTTAGAATTCTTTTCAAGATTTATTGTTGTTTAGCACTTGTGAATTAATTTCAAATTTTCAATTATTGCCTAACACTTTGAATTTTGATTGAATTAATTTTCTTGAATTTTGTGATAAATTAATTTTGATTTAATTTTACTTAATTTGATTCAAGAATTAATTAAACTTTACTTTGTTTTCAAATAACAGTAATTTCCCTGATATTGTGAATTTCAACTTATATTTTTGAATTTATTAATAAATTTTTGCATTTAAAATTTTTATAAGTGTTTTTATTTTTATACCAGTATGATTGCATTTAATTTTGATTATATTTATGTTAGGTAGAAACATAGAGTGATAATTGATTTGCTTTCCTTCAATTTACTTGAAGTGATTTAGAACCAGGGAAGTACTTAGACTTCTGAAATCAGGGAAATACTTAGACTTTTAAAGTGTTGATGGAGTGATGCCCCCCCCGGCCCTTTGATTAAAAATTTAAAAATTACTTTTACAAGAATTACCTCACACTTGTTTTGATGAAAACTTAGTCTGATTTTTCTGCAATACTGGTAAGTGTTAAGGGATCACTGTTGCCTTTAGAGTATTCAGTCGTTTAAACGTGTTATGAGGATTCAGGTGTCTGGTTTTTGGTGAGGTAATAATTGATAAATGGTAACCAGATACTTGGCACTTAGTACCTCTTGTTTAATGGTGCCCAGAGACCCGGGAAAGCAGATTTCATTATCACTCTAGAATATACTGGTGGTGTTAGGGATATATTTTGTTAGGAGAGTGACCATATAATTTTGTTTTGCATTTATTGTATTGAATTGTAAGTTGATAACTTAGGGAAAATGGCTCCAGTTTCAAAGGTTTTTCCCAAAGGAATTTTTAGCAGCCCCTTCCATCCAAGTTTTGTCTGAAACCACTCTGACTAGAGCACAGTGGAGCGCTTTAGCAGAGGCATGTGGTGGTTATGTGTCTACTAGTATGGTAAAGGCATAAATAAGATGTATTGCTATGGAATCATTGATAAACTCTGGTAGAATAACTGATGAAGATGAGTTAGAATTGGCTCAAGAGTTGTTGAACGTAGCACGTGCTGATCTCATAAATAAGCAAGCAGAAAAGAAAGAGAAAAGTGATGCAGAGTTAGAGCTTAGACGCATTGAAGCAGAAGAGAATTTGATTAAGCTAAAAATGCTTGCTGAAAGAGAGAGAATGCAAGCTGAAAGAGAAAGAATAGACAGGGAAAAACAAGAAAGAAGAGAGAGAAGAAGAAAAAAAAGCAGCAGAAGAGGAAAGAAAGAGGTATAAAAGAGGAAAGAGAAAGGATAAAAGAGGAAAGAGAAATCGCAAGACATGAAAGGGAAATGGAATTAATAAAGCCTAGATCCACCATTAACCCTTGTTAAACAAACTGTTCCTCAACCCCTAACCAAAAGGGGTTAAAATCAAGAACCCACTGGTTTATTTTGAATTAGTACAGTGGGAGAGTACAGAAGTTAATCCCTAAGTTTACTGAAGAAGCTCCAGATGAGTTTTTTTTATCACTTTGAGAAAGTGGCTTCAGGTATGGGATGGCCAGAGGATAAATGGTCAGTTTTGCTACAAAGTGTCTTAATTGGTAAAGGGAGAAGTGCTTATCTAGCCTTAACAGCTGATCAGTGTAAAGACTACAAGGTACTTAAACACAGTGTGCTACAAGTTTACCAGATGACCCCAGAGTACTACAATGAGAGATTCAGAAATTTAAGAATAGATGAGAAGGGAACATTCTTAGATTATGCTTACAAAGTGAGAAGGTGTTTCAAACGTTGGGTAGAAGCTGCTAAAGTTAAAACTTTTGATGAGTTAGAAGAATTACTTGTTCTTGAACAGTATCTTAAGGGAATTCCTGAACATATAAGAGCCTATTTAAGAGAGAGAGAAGTGAAGAAACTTGACAAAGCTGCTACACTAAGTGAAGATTACAATATAATTAGTAGTAAACGTAATCACAATGTCAAGTACCAGAGTCAACAATGCCCAGGTTTTAAGTCTTATCCAAATAACAGGAACAAATCTAATAATGGGAAACCTACAAGTGATACTACCAAGAGTACACAAGGTAATACAACTCAGCAAGCTAATGTGAAATCCTCATCCAGTTTTTTCAAGACAGTTACAGAAACCTAATGTTGTCTGTTTCAAGTGTGGAAAAGAGTAGGACACTACAGTCAAGAATGTTAACGGAATCAACAGCAGTCAAAACCAGTTGGTCAAGTTGTAAAAGGCGACCAGGTGAAACATACTACGAAGAGCAGTGTGGGAAAGAATCAGGCTCCAGAGAAGAATGAAACTAAACAAGCTGAATGTTTAGCAACCAGTGGAAATGTTACCTCAAGCAGTGAGTGGCTTAGCAGTGTGGAGGCTTTTAAACCATATATCTATGAGGGTATGCTGTCAACTCAAGAAAAGGAGTATGCAGGTACAGTCCAAGATATTACGTGATACAGGGAGTAACCATAGTGTAGTAGTACGTGGTTCTCACCCTCAGTTGGAGAAGAGTCTCACAGGAGATTCAGTTATTTTGAAGGGTATAGGAGGAGAAGAAGTAACTCCTACATGCTGCTTACACCTGTCACGTGAATTGGTGACAGGAAATGTGGATTTTGCTGTAAAGGACTCACTGGCTGTGGAAGGTGTAAAACATGTTTTTTTTCTGGTTTTGGGGGGACATGAAAGTTGGTGGGTTGGTTGCCATTTATTTTCCTTGTTCTGTAGTGGCACCCCAGGGACAAAAAACCATTGAGGGGATTAGTCCTACAGTAGAGTGGAGAAGAATAACCCCACCTGTTTCCTAGTTGTGTAACTACCAGAAGTATGAAGAGGACTACGACTGTAAGTGAAGAAACTGAGGATTTACACACCCAAGAAGGATCAAGTGAAGGATGTTGCTTAGAAGAATTATTCCAGGGAAGTGAAGTTTCCCTTAGTGCTGACCAAGAAGAGATTTCCCTAGAAGATGAAGAAGACGACGACGACGAAGAAGAAGAACCTGATGTTCCTGAAGAGACTCCGAGTAGTCCAAGTGTTCCTGAAGACAGTAGTGAAACTACAGTAGCTGAGTTAGCAGATATTGAGAATTCAACCCTTGAAGTTGGTCAAGTGACGAGAGAGAATATGATGGGACTTGCAGAAGAAGGATGCATCGTTAACTGATTTGTTCTTCAGAGTTGTTGATCGAGAAGAGATGCAACAAACTCCTACTTGTTACTATCTGAAGGAAGGTTTACTGATGAGGAAGTATAGACCTACAGATATACCAGGAGATGCTGTA
>NC_061102.1:12689154-12719154 GCF_015104395.2 Macrobrachium nipponense
ATACTTGCAATGTAGAAAGATATTTCTGTGTTATATAGATAAGTGCCCCATTTAAATTCACACAGAAACTTACCTATTTTGAAGACATAGGTGGCATTTGGCATCTCCGCAATTGACGAGTTCCTGACACTGATAACAGATAGACGACAGACCGACACTCCATCCACTTTCTGGAGAGAAGAAGCACTGCATTTGGGGCTTGTCCTGCAGGCTGTTCGACAGCCACCTGTGTTAAATGGAGTGGAATATGAAATTTAGGCCAATGGCTGAGCCCTTGGACCTGAAAGGGAAATTGAGAGCGTTAGGTGTTAAGGTGTAACAGGAGGAAAAACCTCGCAGTTGCACTATGAAACAACTGTTAGGAGAGGGCGGGAAGTAAGATGGAAGAAAGTGAATATGAACGGAGGCTCAGTAAAAGGAATGAAAGATTTGCAGCTAGGAGCTGAAGGGATGCTACAAAGGACCTCAGTTGATGCCTACAGTGCAGTACGTGAAGTTCACTGATGGCACTGCCCCCTTAAGGAGACCTGTGTATTCAGTGCAGTGTAATGCCTTTGGTATTTGGGTAGTCGGTGGGGCGGGAAGACTCGTCAAGTAGCTTTGTATTCTCATCATTTATGTAGGATTATGAGGTTACCAATTTCATCAAATTGTTCATTGCATTGAAGTAAATTCTTCGCCAGTAATTCAATGTCTAGCACAGCTCAAAAATTATGAATGAGCTGGAGCTCTCATAAAAATGTATATGAATATCAGTCAGGTGAATTTGAAAATTACATGCGTGTACACTTATAGTAGTCTTCATGTTGTTTATTACACAAGTTTGGCAAATGTAAAGCAACATTTTTAAAAATCTAGTTTCTGGGAAATCGTTTTAAAATGTCTTTCTCATAGGCTACCAACCAGGAGGGTCCCAGTGCTTGGCCTTTTGGCTAAATTATATACTGTACAAACCAGGAGGGCGGGGTATAGTAATTCTCAGACTATTATGACATCAAACTTACAAAGCGTATCAGTAGGCAGTGAGTAATAAGATTCATTCGCTGGGATGGATAAGCCATAAGCCAGTAAATAGTTGTTCACTACGCCATTGCCTTCCACGTAAGTGATTGCAATGGACGTGAAGTTCTTGGTTGCTGCGACGAGGCTCTGTTGCTCCGACATTGCCATGAGAACAATCATGGCCGCCACCCAGGTGTACCAACCTTCCACGGAGTGCATCTCTGGAACAAGAACAGAAACATTGAATTAGATGTGGAAATTGGATGCGATTATACCATATAGCTGGAGGTTTTCCACGATCTGTCTAAATTTGAAGTATGACGTTGGATATGCTAAACTGTACAGATTGACACTATTAGAAGCTTAATTTACGCTATCAAATGTATCAATGTACGATTGAGTTGATTTTGAAATGGAGATATCAAAGGAAAAGTAAGAATAATTCTGTGCTTGTGTCTGGTGTTTCAAGGTGGTTCAAGTCATTTGATTAAATACTTAATGGTCAGGTTCATAGGTAATATTTTTTCCCTTGGCAAATTCATAGACTGGAAGTTGCATAAGAAAACATTACAATATGGAAATTATTAATAAGTAAACTATAAAATAATTTTTAAGTAGCAGCCATGGTAACAAAACCCCAGAAAATTTGAGTGTTCGAATTCCTTACATATGGCTTCACACCTTTACTTTGTATTTTGTAAACCAATTTTACGTGTCCATGTACATACATATAGTCTCTGCTGGTGATGGTCTTTTGTTCTGTTCTTTCATGCCCTCTTTTCCTCTTTATCAGGCTTTTAGCTTACTTCTTTCAGTATTCTGGGCGTCCAGGTCTCCACTTAACCTGTCAGTGTACAGATGAGATGGCGTGGTCAAGGGCCGTAAATTCGTTTCATATTGTTTCTAAGTATAACAATTTTGTATGCTGTATCGTTTGTCTTCTGGAGAATCCTCAGATTGCACGGTAAGAGGCTCTACTGCCTGAAAGCTTTGGCTACTGTTTTTAAAGTAATTTCTTTAAGAACAGGTCTGTCGATGCCCTCTTGTTGGAACTCGACTTTCATTCTTTTTTCCCTTTTATTTTCCCACCTTTTGGCACGGGGGGTGGGGGGACGGGAGAACATTTGGTTGCCCATCTCATTGGCATTTCCTTTAGAAAAAAGAAAACATTGCAAAGACAAGTTGTTGAGAAAAAAATATGACCAGAAAGAAGTGACTGGGTTTACCTGTACGTAGACGTAGTAGAAAGCATTTACTTTAATCACCTTTAGAACCAAATACAGCTGCCTGAAGGTATAAAACCCCCGATCAATACTTTGATTCATAAAGCCTTCGTAGCATTTTTAGCATGTTGTTTATCAAGTCCAGTTATTAATGCCACAGTTTAATCCGTTGTGGTATTCACGTTCCGGCAAGCAAGTGGTCATTAAGCGTACAGAGAAGAAAAAAATAGCTGAACGTATAATAAATAACGCCACAGGGAACAATTTAGACGTGCTGTTGCATGGTCGTAATCGAGTGTTTATTTGGAGCTCGCAAAGTAATTGGACTGAAATAAGTTTTAAAAGTGTTTTTAGAAAGTTTTGTATCTCAAACGCCTGTTTATTTTAGTAGACAAAATGTGTTGAAAGGGCAGTATATCTATTTCCGAAGAATGATAAAATATTATGAAATTTTTTTTTGTCGGTTTTGTATAATCTTACTGCAAAGAGTATTCATCTGTCAGTTGAGTGTAATGAATGTTCTGCTTTGCACGATTAAATAATTACAGTGCAATAACGGCAAATTTTGTTTGTTCCAGTGGGACTCATACCCTGTGAAGAAGACGAGACAACCGGCACCAGAAGGTATGTTATAAACATTGTAACAGTATAAAAACACAGATTATCGTGTATTGAATGTTCTACGACATAATAAAAACCTGTGCCATGAAGCATTTTGATCTGTATTATTAACGTTTTATGTCTTTGGCAACAGAGCATTATCTTATATATCTTACCGGAGGTATGCAGAGTACTTATAAGTAGTATGTCTCGAAGCAAATAAATTTTAAGTACTATAGTAGATTCACATCAACCGTGCATTTGACGTCTAGGCCAGTCCCTTACGACGCTCCTGATTGGCTGTTGATAAGCCAATCACAGGGCCAGAAACTCTCTCGAGAGAGTGTTCACATAGGCGCGATGTATGTTCCACCTCTCCTGAAAGACGTATCCCTCAGGAGAGGTGGAACATACATCCTGCCTATGTGAACTCTCTCGAGAGACTGAGTCTGTCCAGCCCTGTGACTGGCTTATCAACAGCCAATCAGGAGCGTCGTAAGGGACTGGCATAGACATCGGATGCACGGTTGATGTGAATTTACAATAGTCCGGAAGTCATCTCCAAGTTATTGTCAGATAGACCGTAAATAGTACAACTGTGCAGATAATCAATGTAGTTTTCCATGAATTGAAAATGTGGCTCGCAAAGATCAATTCCAATATTATAGTGCTCAAGCGAGAGCTAGACTTCTATTTCGTCTTAATGGTATCGTACAATGTATCTGTAGCTAACACGCAACTGGGCGTCAATAGAGGAAAAATATGGCGATTGACTGATTTTTTTGCTGTAACCATTAACTTGTTCATGACCTTCATGAATATTGTTATTTTTGCTTCGTCATAGTAACCACCACTTAACAGTGCTGTTGTATTCGATACACTAACCCCAGACTTGCAATGCTGCCTCTGAAAGGGTTCTCATCCGTTACATGTCTGTGGCATTTCCTGAAAAGGTGGTTAGTTAAGTTTCTGTCACGCCGTAGGCTTATTCTGAACAGGCGAGCTCCTTCCATGCTGTGGCCTGTGTTTAACCTGGTCATTGCAACTGCTAGTAGTTTTCAACTCTCATTTCTGTCCAAGGTCAGAATTACCTTTATTTTTCGTTGTCAGAAAAGGCACCTCGTATGCTGTTATGCTAGGTTTGATCAAGGTCTAGAGATCTTGGGTTTGATATAGTTTCCCCCAGGTTTTTCTTTGAAGAAACGTGAGACCTCAAGGGGTGGATTTTGTGTCTTACTAGTGGTAAAAGAAACTTTTTCAGCTTAGCCTAGATTTTTATTGCTCCTAATACCATATTAAGAAGGGAAACGCCAAGCACCACTGAATATCTCCAGGGGACTCTTAATATTTTTTTCTAGACCGTCATCAACTAAATACACAAAGAACGGAAAGTTAGGATTTTACCATTGTATTGCTTTTAATTAAGGCCGTGGTGGCATCGCCATTAGTATAGGTGTATGTTGTACATTAAAAAAAAACCTTATCTATTTATTTATTTTACTGGCTGACATTTCTGCTGCCAGGATCTGTGACATTTCGTTTATTCTTCAACTGGTCTGGGTCTATTTCCGTTGACATGTGCTCCTTACCCGTCATGAGTTTTCTCTGGTTATTTTCATATTATTTGAGCCTTGGAAATTCCTGCATATGTGGCAATTCATATAGTTAGGAATTACAGGCTCCCTTGCCTCACCAGCGAGTGTCCAAGAGGTTGATCTGGGGGTGGGGGAGGGGCGGGAGTGGGTGTTGATGAAGGAGTAAAATAATGTACGTGGTTGTTAGTCAATAGTCAGTGAGCAGTGCTTGGCGAAAATGCCCTTGTTCACATTATTAACGGAGGGGCTCGACCAGGAAATCCTATCCAAACCATTTTCTCTCTCTCTCTCTTATTTAAGAGTTTTCCCAACAAAAATCATAACAGTGTATGACTGTAAGAAAAATCACGTAACACTGTCAGTATGCAATTCTGTAAAACGCGCATATGACCTAAAATGGTCTAAGCGAATGATAGTTTTATTGTGATAAAAGTATCGAGCCGTTAATGTCTGCCACCATTAGTAATAAGAGAGTAAATTTAAAAGTTTCTTAAAATAGCTGCATTAGCCGTCGTATCAACATGACTCATGGCAGCGAATTTGGTGAATAAGTTGTTTTGTATAGAACGTAAGCAGCCAGTTTCACATTTCGTTAATGATACTGTTAAGATCTGAGAACTAGTGCGTGAAGTATGATGATAATTCTTCAGCGTGATTTAAGTCATTTAAGGAATGTAATCCGTGGAACCTTTATGTTGTATGTTTGCAATGGCGTCAGGTAAAGCAGCAAGTGCAAATCCTTTTGCCCGAGATATGACATTGATAATGTTAGCGTGGCTGACTTTTATATCAAATGTTTTTTTTATATATAACATTGAGAATGTTAGTATGACTGACTTTTATGTCAAAATGTTTTTTTTATATAACATTCAGAATGTTAGCATGGCTGACTTTTATATCAAATGTATTTTTATATAACATTGAGAATGTTAGCATGGCTGACTTTTATATAAAATGTTTTTTTTATATAACATTCAGAAAGTTACCATGGCTGATTTTTATATCAAAATTTTTTTTATATAACATTGAGAAAGTTAGCATGGCTGACTTTTATACCAAATGTTTTTATATATAACATTAAGAAAGTTAGCATAGCTGACTTTTATATCAAATGTTTTTTTATATAACATTCAGAATGTTAGCATGGCTGACTTTTATATCAAATTTTTTTTATAACATTGAGAAAGTTGGCATGGCTGACTTTTATATCAATTGCATTTATATAACATTCAGAATGTTAGCATGGCTGACTTTTATATCAAAATGTTTTTTTATAACATTGAGAAAGTTAAGGCTGACTTTTATATAAAATGTTTTTTTATATAGCATTGAGAATGTTAGCATGGCTGACTTTTATATCAAATGTTTTTTTATATAACATTGAGAATGTTAGCGTGGCTGACTTTTATACCAAATGTTTTTTATATAGCATTGAGAATGTTAGCATGGCTGACTTTTATATCTAAATGTTTTTTTATAACATTGAGAAAGTTAGCATGGCTGACTTTTATATCAAATGTTTTTATATAACATTGAGAATGTTAGCATGGCTGACTTTTATATCAAATGTTTTTTTATATAGCATTGAGAATGTTAGCATGGCTGACTTTTATATCAAAATGTTTTTTTATAACATTGAGAAAGTTAGCATGGCTGACTTTTATATCAAATGTTTTTTATATAACATTGAGAATGTTAGCGTGGCTGACTTTTATATCAAATGTTTTTTTTTTATATAACATTGAGAATGTTAGCATGGCTGACTTTTATATCAAAGTTTTTTTATATAACATTGAGAATGTTAGCATGGCTGACTTTTATATCAAATTGTTTTTTTTTATATTAACATTGAGAAATGTTAGCATGGTGACTTTTATTCAATGTGGTTTTTTTATATAACAAATGAGAATTTTTTTGTTAGCATGGACTGAACTTTTATTATCAAATGTTTTTTATATAAACATTGGAATGTTAGCATGGCTGACTTTATTATATCCAAAATTTTTTTTTGGTTTTTTATAAATGAAGAAAGTTAGCATGGCTGACTTTGGTTTAAATCAAATGTTTTTTTTATATAACATTGAAGAATGTTTAGCATGGCTGAACTTTTTATATCAAATTTTTTTTATTAACATTGAGAATTGTTTTTTTTTTAGATGCGGAACTTTATATCAAATTGTTTTTTTTTTATAACAGAAAGTTAGCATGGCTGACTTTTATATCAAAATGTTTTTTTTATAACATTGAGAAAGTTAGCATGGCTGACTTTTATATCAAATGTTTTTTTTTATAGCATTGAGAATGTTAGCATGGCGGACTTTTATATCAAATGTTTTTTTATATAACATTGAGAAAGTTAGCATGGCTGACTTTTAACTCAAATGTTTTTATTTGTAAAGGTTTTGCCAGTCCGTCCGCACTTTTTCTGTCCGCCCTCAGATCTTAAAAGCTACTGAGGCTAGTGGGCTGTAAATTGGTATATTTATTACCCACCCTCCAGTCATCAAACATGCCAAATTGCAGCCCTCTAACCTCAGTAATTTTCATTTTATTTAAGGTTTAAGTTGGTTATGATTGTGCGTCGTGCAACGCTGTGGGACAGGCTCGTACCGCTGCGCTATTAATATATGACATTGTCTCTATAAATTGTCTGTATAATGGTGTATAATAATGTAAATTTTTCTCAATTTGTGAAGATGCTACAGCACGGGTTTAAAAATGTTCCCAACGAAGTTCCGTAAGACGCCTCAGTGGTGTGATCAGTATGGTCTTGGCCTGCCACCTCGGTGGCCGCGAGTTCGATTCTCGGGCATTCCACTGAGGGGTTAAAGATGTGTATTTCTGGTGACAGAAATTCACTCTCGACGTGGTTCGGAAGTCACGTAAAGCCGTTGGTCCCGTTGCTGAATAACCACTGGTTTATATGAATAAGATGATAGTTGAATCATAGCTGCTTTACTAATACCACAAAGTATACATCGTTATATATCATTAGAAAGGTAATTTAATCTATTTTAATTTCGTATGTAATAATGTTCTTAATAAAATGCATTGTTTAGACGTATAACGCGAAAATGAAAAAAAAAAAAAAACAGAAAAAAAACTATTTCAGGGGTTTTGTCCCCCGCTAAAAATTTTGCTAGGGTTCCCGGGGCGTTGTTTTTTTTTTTTTTTTTTTTTTAATAAGTAATACTAGGGACCTATCAGAAGACATTGATGGAGGATTTATTGTGTTACAATTTTTTTTCCCTTAAATTCCCTTCCTATTTGGAGTTTAATTGGGAACCCTTTTCGAAACCATACCACCTTCACAAATGGAGTAAGATCTATATTATTATACCCCATAGAAACATTGTTATATTCTGATAGTGCAAAACAAAACAAAAAAAGTCTTCAGAAAATGCCTATTTAAAAAGTTAAAAGACGAATTTGCGGGGGGGGGATGTATTTTCAGGGTTTTAACGTCAACCTTTGTTGATTCATAGGTACTATACTAACAAAGCAATGTATACATTAATAATATTTTCGATAAAATGCATTGTTTAGGAGTATAACGCGAAAATCAAAGAAAAAAATCACGATTCCTGGCGGCTTTTACCCCCAAAAAATGATTTTACATTTTTTTTTTTTACAATACTAGGGACTTATCAGAACACTGGTTAAGGAATTATTTGGTTAAAATTTTCCCGGTTCAGCAAGTTCTGACGCTAAAATTCCAGATTGTCGCTTATCGGAACCCACTTATTGCCACATGGAAACTGATATGGGTCCAGCAATCGCGTTTCTTTCATGTTCGAAATTTTTAAAATTAGTGATGAAAATAATTAATGCAATATGGGTGCTTTTATGATTTTAATGGTGACGTTTGCGTTTGTATAATGAAAAATTAGTCGCGATTATCTTTTCATTTAAAAGTGTGCCGCGTTAATATGTGGTTAAAACATAGTAATATATATATATATATATATATATATATAGATATATATATATATATCATTATATATTTATATATATATATATATATATAAAATATATAAAAACCGCTATATCCCATCCCATGAGAAAATAAGCGAAATTTTACAAACTTGGCCGTCAAGGTGTTGAATCCTCGATGGGTATGGATGGCAACCCTTCCGAGCAGTTGGCAGCACTTCTAGGAGACGTGGAATGAGGCTGTAAATTGCGGGTCTTCGTTCCTTCCCCCTCGATATGCTGCGCAGCGACTGGCGACTACAGTTGAGTTTTAGCTGAACAGACCCACCTTTGATGACTGTGTTGCGATGGAGACTAGGATGGTCAAATGATTTAGTAGCCAGCGTGAAATCGTTTAAAGTGCTAATCGTTGAAGATGCCTGAATTCTTTCTATGATCCCTTGATTTATTCATTGTATCCTTCACATTACTCATGGGAAAGGTAAAGTAATGACCACATACATGCAGATTCGAGTATTCAGTTACCTTACGCTGTTAATTTTTTTTTTTTTAAGAAACCACGAAGAATGAAATGGGAAAGAAAATTTGCAATGCTACACACTTTATACAAACATAAACATACATATATATATATATATATATATATATATATATATATATATATATATATATATAGGGAAGAGGACACACAGACGTAGAAGCCATCTTAATTCCAATGTTTCGTAATTGTCCATTTATTTACATCATCAGGGCTGTTGAAATGAAAAATAAAATTCCTTGTAAAATTGTAAAAGCAGAAAATTTTTCTTATGAAATTTACGAAATATACATAACATTAAAAGTAAAGGAATGAAATTTAAAAATACAGACATTAAAATGAAAGGTAACGGAATATACAGGAAAAAAAAAAAAAAAAAAATAGCAGTGAACAGTTCCAGAACACAAGATTAAGGGCCGACCTGCAGGAGTGACAGCGTTAAACAAAGCGTAAATAAACAATAGACGTCAAGACGTTCCTTCTCTCTGTATTTGTTTTGACTTGCATTGTTTATTTATGTTTATTTTAATGCTGTCACTCCTCTAGGTCGGTCCTTAATCTTGTATTGCGTAGCTCTGTTCAATGCTATTTTCACATTTTTGTTTGCTGCATGTTCTGTTACCCTTCATTTTAGTGTCTGTACTTTTAACATCGAATTCCTTTAGTTTTAATGTGTATATTTCGTAAGTTTTATAAGAATAATTTTCTGCTTTTACAATTCTGGTATGCAGGTATACTAGGTTGTATGCACTACATATTCTTTCCGTCAACTTGCCAGTCAGTGAGTGTGTATGTTTTACTATTTTTAGTTCATTTGTAATAACCGCAAAGGCTTAGTAACTTTTCAATTTCATCACATTTTCTGAATATGCATGTCACTACGAGCTCAAGACCCAAATGAAAAACAAATGAGCTACGTCATATCAGTTAACTTTGGGTCCTGTCAGCAAATTGGGATATAAGTCAACTTCCGCCCTTTCATATAAGCATAACTGTGGAATTAAATCGTGTACTAGAGCTTTCTGTTAATTTTTGTTTATTCTGTATTTAAATTTCGCTTTACGCTCGTCTCTTGACGAAATGGCCTGTATTGAACGGAAAGACGTAACTGCGGCACATTGTTGCTCTGGTAACCAACAAAATATTCTTTTCAGTTTTCATATAATTTCGTGAGAAAGCCTCGTGTATGTATGTTTACTCTGCTGTGTTTGGGCACCCGTATCCTGATGGGCCTCGTAAGGGAAAATGTTTGAACAACTAATGTCTTTCGATTAAAGTAACAGGTTAATCACAGCTTGCGTGATAGCCTTGGAGGAAACTATTATTCCCCCAAGGTGATAGCAAACCCCCTTTCCTACCTCCCTCCCCAAATCACCTTACCTCCCCTCCTTTTATATTAAATGTACTAAGGAGATTGTGTCAGTACGTGTTGCATTAGACGCCTGCAAGGCTTCTAAAGTTACCCATTGTCTCATCGACTAATTTCACCCATGGCTATAAATTAGGTATAGTTTGTAGCCGGTAAAAAGCAAATGGTAATCTTTTCATGCTTTTAGCCGGGAAAGCTCCCAAACCCGTCAATCTAAACGCATACTTGAGCTAAGCGGCTTTTAGTTTAATGGAGCGAAATAAAATTACCAAAATATGACTGCAGTGAGTCTATGTTTTAGCGCTATTGAAAACACGGGAGCCAATAAAGAAGTAGTGCAGTTCACAGTTCAGCTGCTTCGAGGTTATAGTTTATTTCCGCCTTTTAAAAATTAGAGTCTAGGCTATGATTTAAAATTACATAGATCACCCCATTGACCGAAGAGAACCGACTGTGTATATAATTAGCTCTCTCTCTCTCTCGTCCTATGTGTTCGAGTAAAATGGATTTGAGCAACACACACACACACACACAGTCGTTACGCCTGTTGCTCTATTTGATTGTGAAGAAAGTTAAATAAAAAATAAAATGACGTCATGCAAGCGATAATAGTTTCATCTGGCCAGGTTCTGTGAAAAACAAAATACACTCGACTGTAGGACGGCGTCACAAATACGACTTTCTTTACCACCAGTGGATTCGATATTGGATATCAGTAACAGGAGTACTATATAAACTAAGCCTGTTTCACGGGAGCGGAGAATTCATCGTGTTGCTTGTTTCCTAGGAGAAAATTGATCAAGTTAGAGCCATTGCGGAATTAGCTCTAAAAACAAAATGCCTTCCGGACGAGTGTGCCCCAAAGAGTTGGCGTTAATGTCACAATGTCGCCCTAATTTCTTCGTATAATTAAGAACAAAGTTATCTAGAATGATTATTATTTGTAATTTTAATAGCCAGATCCTCCTAAACCTCAGCAAAACTGTTTCCTCCCCTTTTAATGTGGGAACGCTGATAGCCTATGGTCCATGTTTCCTTTTATTACACCTTTTGGAAAATCTCTGCTCCGTGTCAACCGTAGTCTTTGGTTTTAACCATGCGGTGTGTCTCGTTTTGTTTCTTCAGGATTTTGCTAATGTACAATATTTACCCTGTATTCCCTAGTGTCTTTGTCAAAACCTTTAAAACGTCTTCAAAGTTACCTTCCAAACCGCTTAGACTGTCTTATAGTCTTCTAACTTATCTTCAGTATATACCCATGAGGGAGGTTTGAGTCGAGACCTGTTATTATATATTATATAACTCATATTTGAACCCTACCTGCCAAACGTAGAAGCCTGCGTTCCTCGAGATATTTTTAAAGGATTTGTCAAGGGAATTGGATGTTAAATAGATACTATTTCGACCATTTCTCGGAGGAGCTGTTTGGCTGCGCTTCAAGTTTCAAATTTACTCAGATCCTATTCTATTATTTCAGTTGTAGGAGTCGTCTACCTCATGTGTCAAGCGTCATCAATGTTATCTAAAATATAATTACCCTTTCTCCTTTTCATGGTTATGTTTTTAAGACTAAGTTTTACACGTCGCACTTTCTATTACTGTGATACAGGTGCGAGCACACACTTAACACAGTCCGAATTTTGGAAGGTCGTCAGTCTTTATATTCAGGCATATGTAAATTAGTCGGTTGGTTCAAGTGAACGCAAACAGCAGGAAAAACGAGCATTAAAATGTTAATACTTATGATACTTATGATGGCTGAGTTAGGCTGAAGTGCAGGTAATGGCGTCCAAAATTACTGATCGTAGTTCATTGTGTTTGCTTACTTCTATAAGGATTAAGGATAGCTGGGCAGTATTGTACTGGAATTGGTCTCCTGGTCCGTCGTGTAACCGGCATTTAAAGGGCTCTGCAAAATAGAGGTTTTCCTGTCATGAATCCTAAAAGTGCCGGTGAGTTCGAGTAGTTTCTTTGGTACTTCTATTTGACAAGACAACGTCCAAGTTATTTCAAACCTTTACTAAAGCTTATGCTGAAAGGGTGCGAGTATATTTGTAAGATCGTAGTACCTTATTCCGAATACACGTATTCCACCAGCATTTACTCCTGTTTGCAGACAAAGACAAATACACTCGAGCGTTGTTAAAAGAAAGTGATAAGCCAGTAGTGCTCGTATGCCATGAATTGTAATATTAACTGCTTGAAAACTGGTAGGAACTTTGCTTTAACAACGCTTGAGTGTATTTGTCTTTGCAAACGGGAGTGAACAGGAGTAAATACTGGAGTACGTGTATTCGGTATATGGTGCCATTTTAAAAACATAGGTACTCTCACCCTTTCAGCAAAAGCTTAAGTGAAGGTTTAAAATAACTTGGACTTTGCCTTATCAAATAAAAGTTCACTTTTAGGATTTGTGACAGGAAACCTATATATATATATATATATATATATATATATATATATATCTATATATATATTCTATATATATGTGTGTGTGTGTGTTTGTGTGCAAATTGTCACTAGTATAGTATGTAACATTTATTTTCGCAAATATTAAGTCACAAATATGATTTCATATGTCGGGAATTTTCTCGACTTTTATTATAAGATTCGTGCCCGGATGTTCTGGGCAGATGACAAGGCCTTGAGGAGGCGCGCACTCTAAAACTCTTAGGGTGAGATACAATAAAATTTGGTCAACATAACAGTTTTATTACGAAAAAATAAACATTTAAATACATTAACAGTACACTGAAACTAAAGTTCCTAGCAGAATTCCACAGTACATGCAGTTTCGTACTGCTCTCAGCTAGTTAATTCAAATAAGCTGAAAACTTTCTGGCTTTTTTATGTGGTAGCACATAGGGTCTTCGATGTCACGTGCTGGCAAAACATCAAGTACATAACTGGACGAAAAATCTGCACAATACGAGACCCATAGACTCGATATCACAAACAAATAACATCCTTGCACTGGCAGCTTCCATTTGCTGCATAAATCGAGTCCCTCATCGCAGGGATGGCGCATATATACGTGGATAAAGTTAACTTACTGTTAAGACGGAATTCGACCTAGCATGGCGATGGCTGGGAGTCGGAGAATTGAGAGACACACAAATTTTACGGTACTTACTCGGATCAGGGTTCTGGGCAGGAATGAAGCGTCGCTTCGCCCTTCTTTAAAAGAAATTTACGCTTTTCCCGCATGAACTACAGAATCCTTGTAATTCAGGCGGGAATCATCGATTATTTCGACATTACGTATATTATTAAATCTATTTTATTCTTGAATGTGAAATATGACTGTTACATTATTATTTAAGATCAAGGAATTGACTTAAAGTTCTGGCTGAAGGCCGTAATCTGCAAATTCTTTAATGGCTATGGAGTCCTTGGCTCCAAATCTATACATAGATAATTTATCTCGTACTAGTGATCAGCAAATTATATTTATTAATGAAAATTCATAACGTCCTTTTTACTATAAGACGCGCTCCTTCCCCGCCATGCCTTTAGGAATTGCGTCATAAACTGTCATGTATTGGACAGCTTTCTGTTCAATGTATCGCCCGCGAGATCCCTCAGTCTTGCCCCAATTTAACGCAACACTTGTGAAGTTAAATGGCGGGGATTTCGAATGATCAGTTCGAAATTCACGACATACTCCACACCCGAGGTATGGGGCGTTGAAATGTTGGACAATTCAGGAAAGACTGC
This sequence comes from Macrobrachium nipponense, assembly GCF_015104395.2. Taxonomy (NCBI): domain Eukaryota; kingdom Metazoa; phylum Arthropoda; class Malacostraca; order Decapoda; family Palaemonidae; genus Macrobrachium; species Macrobrachium nipponense. The sequence continues at coordinate 12,703,132 of NC_061102.1, forward strand.
GCTCGGGGGGGGGGGAGTAACCACTCCTACACTACTCAGTCAGGTTCGCTGCGTAGCGCTCCACAGCGACTCTAACAGAGTACACAAAAAAAACATGACATGTCAAAGAAATCATACATCAACATTACACCAGGGGTAATCAATGTCATATACAAATAAAACATCAATGGCAGATACATATATAAATGTACCCATACACATAAGGTAGACGTGAATCAGCACAGAAACTTAATAGGCAATGGGCCTGCAATAAGATCAAAAACATAATTGGAAACTCACAATCAAGGAAACATGAATATATTCTCACAAGGCATTCTGCCTTCACTCAATCAATGGCATGAAAAATGAAACAGTCATATATGGACAACTTTGTATGCAACAAGCATAGACTTTAGGCACTCGCCTCAAAATGCAATACAGCATGCAAGAGAAACTTCTATATTAAGCTCTTCATCTTCAATAATCTTCATGCAACACGCATGTTATTCTAGGCTACTCGCCTTCAATAATCAACAAGCATTAATCAGATAGACAGGCCATTTGCCTCCAAGGAAACTGATTACAACTGATTCAGTATGTACTCCTTCACGGGACACATGCCCTCAAACGCTTTCACTTCTCTACAAGTACTCATATACATTTTTCGTAATTTACATTGAGGGTGGGGGCTACCTCTGCACAACGCTCGACTTGTTTGCACAAGAGGGGGCTCCCACTACCTTACGCTAACCCGACGCACTTCCATCCTCTGAGGATTCAACTCACCTACACTTACTTGGGTCCACCCTCCCTGCCTACCAGAATAAGGACCTTCCCGTTTTATTTCACTGTTTCTAGCTATAACTTATATATATTCGCTTTCCATTAAGCGCTTCATCAACTCACGCTGCTTAGCAGCAGCCTTTCTCAAAGGGTGTGCAGAACGTCTTGGTCTGCCTAACTGAACGTCAACGTCACTACCACTCGATACCTCAGTATCATTCACTTCAGCACTCTCACTTACCGTATTGGTATCGCTCGATTCGTTACCAATATCGTCAGTGTCTTTGTCACTCAAGACCTTTGTGGCTGGTTGTTCGGATGTTGCAGCCAGTGCCATCCCTTGGTCGTCCCCAGACGTCACAACATTTCCTGGAACACCTACTGCTGGGCTGTACGCTCCCTCGTCTCGGACCTCTTCGTTGCCGTCGTCGTCACGCACCATCTCCTCCGTCGCACCATCAACATCGTCACGCCGTTCGTCTCCAACGCCATCATCGTCATATGAGGGGGCAAGTTCCAGGGGGACCAAGTGGCTGACAGCACGCAGGGACTCAACCTCTTCGAACAATACCTTGGCCGAACGCACGACGCCGTCGTCGTCCGGGTACGTCTCCACGACGCGTCCAAGGGGCCACGTTGCTCATTTTTTATTTTCTTGCTTTACTAATACGATGTCTCCGGGGTGCAGCTTGGTGGGTTCCCCAGACTGACAATCGTGTCGGGCTCTTAGGGCACTCAGGTACTCCTTCCTCCACCTCTCTCGGAAGGCTTTCAAAGTGTCTGTTAGTTTAAGATATCAATCTCGTAGCCTCCGGGAGGTGAAGGTAGCATTAAGGTCTTCATCTGGCAAAACAGGTGCCATTAAATTGATTAAGTGACCTCGCACTAAATGAGAGGGGGTGAGGACCTCGTCCTCGCACTTGTCACCGCCATACATCAACGGCCTATTATTCACTACCGCCTCCGCCTCTTTCACTAGAGTCAATACAATACGTGGGCCTCCGGGAGATGCTTTCTCCCGAGGGCTATCTGAAGTGGACGTTTTGTGACACCAATCAGACGCTTCGAAAAAACCGCCTTTCCACGGCGCACAGGGTGTTTGGAATCGCCATTCTACGCCAGTCCTCCTCAGGAACTGCTGGACTTCATCCTCTTCATAAAGTCCCTGAAGGAGGTTGCTGGCCGTCTTGAACGTTTGGTGGTTATCAGAAGTGATTATGGTCGGGGCTCCATGCGTAGCACTGAATCTTCGAAGAGCTAGAACAAATTCCTCCGCATCCAAGGAGGGGCAGAAATCTAAATACACGGCCCTGGTGGCCATGCATGTCACGAGGAGTATATAGCCTGGTCGCGTTTCGGTTTGTATGGCTGCGGTGTGGTCCACGCCGACTGCGGCAAATGGTTTCTGCAAGGTGATCCTTTCCTTCGGCAGGGGGGTGGTGGTGGTTGTCTCATCAGCGGTTGGAATGCTAGCACGCATTCTGGACACTTCCGTACAACTTGCTTAGCAATTGACCTCAGGCCCGGCGTCCAGCATTTCTGTCGAAAAATCGCCATTAGCGTATTGACGTTACAATGGAGGTGCAAACAATGCAAATACTTTAAGTATGCTCTGACTAAGTGTCCCTTAGCAGGCAAAAGAATTAAATGTTTCATCTCTTCAATTTGGGACACTCGTCCCCTAGTGCAAATCAATTTGTCTACTATTATTAGACTTAATTGCCTCACAAAATTCAGTATCTCACGAGGGGGTCTGACTTCACCCTCCAAATATGCATACACAGTAGGTATATAGAATTTTTGTTCTAATAAGACAAGAACTCGAAAAGGATCCCTTTTCACTTTTGCAAACTTTAACACTAATTTGGTTACTCTAATCAAAATTCGGAACTCAACCTCCCTGAGTAGTAGTTCCCATATCTCTCCTGGGGGAATAGACCTTGTTTCTTCCCTCAGTTCCTGCACCGCCGCTACCACGGTTCTGATATTTGTTAGATCTTCCTCTTTGAAGGGAACAGGCTCTCCTGGGATTCCCAAGAACTCTGGACCCTGGCGCCCAAGAGGATTCTGCTGCAATTGCTGGATTGTTGCGCCCCTAGACAAGACATCAGCAGGATTCTGTTTGCTGGGCACATACTTCAATCTGAAATCACAAATCTGGCGGAGAAAAACAACTTCCGCCATACGGTTAGATATAAAGATATTTTGTTGTCCTTGGCATCCAGGGATGCCACCCATGCTAAGGCAACTTTGCTATCTGACCAGATACTAATTTCTTGCGGCTCTATTAGCCCTTTAATTGTTTTCGCTAGCCTACAACCTAGCAGCAATGCTAAAAGTTCTAATTTAGGGATGGTGATTTTGAGCATCCCTTTCGGAGTGATTCTCATTTTGCTGGTGAGTAATCTTACGTTACTTTCTTCATCTCTGACATACGCTACAGCACCGTATGCCCTACTACTGGCATCGGTGAATATATGGAGTTCGGATCTTCTGACTCCTGTCGCTCTCAGAAATGTTAACTCACAGACTGATTTCAATTCTACTAGCAGTTCTCGTGCTCCTTTAGCCTTTTCCTTACATAGCACGTCATCCCATCCAATCTCTTGTTCCCAAAGTTGTTGGAGAAACAGTTTTCCCCTAACAAATAAAGGACTGACTAGACCTAGCGGATCGTAAATTGATACTAGCAAAGATAGTACCCTACGCTTTGTAGGTACCCATCCCTCCCCCAATTCACGAATCCTCTCACTCTCTTTCACACACAGAAGGTCGACGTCTCGAGCCCATCTCAGCCCAAGCACGCTCACATTCACAGGTTCTTTCCACTCTCTCTCGCTATCGAAGGCTATACTGTTTGTTGCCCACCCTTCTAACGGCATTCTGGCCCTATCCAAAATTGCGTGGACAGATTCTTGTTCCTTTTTCATCTCATCCAAACTGTTAAATGTACTGACATAGTTATCAACATAAAAGGACTTGCTTAATTCAGGTCTTCCTTCTAACTTAAAATGATGACTCAACACTTGTTGTAACAAAAAAGGACTAGCTGTGATGCCGAACACCACGACTCTGAAAGCGAAGTTCAGTGCTCGACCTGCTACCTCTCGCCACAGGAATCTTGTATATTTGGCATCACGGGGATCTAACAGTACTCTATGAAATGCTTTGCTTATGTCTGCAAGCATGGCGTATTTATTCATTCGAAACTTTAGAAGCAAATTATAGGCCAACTCTACTAAATTAGGCCCAGGTAACAGGCATTCATTTAGGGATTTATTATTCTTAGCTTTGGATGAGGCGTTGAATACGATTCTAAGGGGGGTCGTGCGGCTATCCTTTTTAATGCCGAAATGCGGCATGTAGTATCCTTCTATTTTTGGATCTTTTACTTCATATATAAATCCTGCCTCGAGGTATTTGTTAATCACTCCCTGATATTGATCATAGTATTCCTTGTCTTTCTGAAATTTGGTTTGCAACGAATCCAGCTATGCTACAGCATTTCTAAAGTTGGTTTCTGGCCTACCTTCTGAACGGAACGGCAAGCTAACCTGATATCCTTCAGGCTTCTTCATTACACTCTGCGAAACCTTTCGCATGGCTTCCGCTTCGCGGACAGTGTACTGCTCGGATGGGGCGATGCCTAAGGTATCTAAACGCCACCATTCATCAACATCAAATGCAATTGGTTCACTCGCGACCCTACATACCCTGAGTGTTCTCACATGATCTATCTTGTGACCTTCTAATAGCCACTGTGGCACTCTCCCATATGGCGACATGCCATTATGGGTCAGAAAAAGACTTATCCCATCGATCTTTTCTACTCCAATAATGAAATAATTAAAATAGTCTGCACCCACAAGAATGTGCACGTTTCATAACTTATCGCTCTTACTGTCAGGACTGCTAACGTGACTCCCTTCCCTACTAGGTGTTGTCTTACTCTTACATAACCTGCGTTATGAATCAGGACGTCTACGTTCTCGTGAACAACTAGTTTCATTCGAACAATTCTATTACCCATCTCTACCCGGCAACTCACTACGTCATACTGGCCACTGATTTCTGCTGAACCAAAGGGAGCAATGTTTAATGCCACTCTGCCTACCACTGGCAGGCCTAACTGCTTTGCAGTTTTAGTGGAGATAAAACTTCGTTGACTCCCAGTGTCCAAAAACAAGTGAACCCGTTTACTCCCCTGCTTATGATGGATCTCGGCCATGGCCGTTGGCAAAATCGTACAGGGAAGATCTACACTAGACGTTTGGGCTACTTTAGCGCTCTTACACGGTTGTGATTCTACTTTCTCTTTGGGCGGACGGGGGTTTCTATCGTGTTGCCTGTTCGTCGCACTACTACAGGCGGGAGGTTGTAGCTTGACTGTTACTTACTAAACTGGGATTACTTCGGGACGAAGTGGAGGGAACTGAATGTGCTTTTCTAAAGCTGCTATTATCACAAATGGAAGTATTATGATTATTTCCACAACTTTTACAGGAATTGGGGTTAGTGCATCTATCACTACGGTGACCTGACTGAAGGCAATTAAAACACAGGCCCTTTCTTAGTAGAATGCGGTATCTGGCAGCCACGTCACTTACTCGCCGGAATCCATGAGGCGGGTGCCGTTCATTGCAAAAGGGACAAGAATTATTCTGCATAGGTTTCGCTTTGGGTCTTATGTTGACATCGTTATTCTTATCAGATTCTAATTTTTCGCCTCGCTGTAACACGTCATCTTCCAACATGCGAATTATGAAGGCTATAGCTTCAAAAAATTCTTCTAAATTATAGTCACATTTTCTGAGGTGTTCGACCACCTTTTGATAGAGCTTACCTTCTGACAACTTCTGATTGATAAGGCTCATGACCATGCCATGGCCTATATCATTAGTACTGAGCCTCTTGATTTGCTCAATGATCACTGTTAACTCAAACCTGAACTTCTTCAGCTCTACGGAGTTCAACGAGGGTACAAATATGTTGGCAAGTTTTCGATGCAAGATCACGAGCGTTTGGTGTACATTACCATATTGCTTATCCAAGAGATCTAAAGCTACCTGGAAATTCGCGGCGGTTACACTTAGGGATTTAACGATCCTAAGCGGATCCCTGCCCAGAGTCCCTAACAAGTAAGTAAATTTGGACACGTCGTCCAAATCTGCCCTTCGATCCACGTGGATCGTGAACAGTTCTCTGTAAGAAGCATATTCCTGCACTTCCCCTTCAAAAGTGGGGAGAGGCAGCGGTTTCAATTTGGGGAGGGAAACATTCCCTGTCTGAGTGACTTTCAGTTTATCGATTCGATTCAACAAAAGGGTAGAAGCTCGCACAGCTTCTGCTAAGGTTTGCCTGATTCTGGCATCTAAGTTAGATTCTAACTTTACGACTTGATGTTTGTACAGCTCTCGAAGCTGACCTTCTTGTCTCAACTGTGTGACCAAATTTTGGTACACGCTCTCAGAATACGTTTCTACTAACGCACACTGTTATTCGGCGAGTAAGTCCGTGGTGAGACTCAGCGAGGCCTCGAAGTGAACAATCATAGCCACTGCCATTTTGTATTATTTACTCTACTTCTTAGGGGGGGTTTATGCAAACTAGGAAATGAGGATTTTTCTTACGTTATGAAGACAGGGTGCAAAGACTAGTGACACGTGGGGTTAATTGCACATCGGAACAAGCTGAGCCTAGTTATTTTGTCTGTCTCTCTCTCTCCTGATTAATCTCATTAAACGATTGAGGAATGCGTTACGGATTTCTGAATCAAAATGGACTCTGTCCCTTTGTTTGCCTTCGCGGTAGGCACGAGAGTTCATAGGCAAGTGTCGGACTCCGTACCGACTTCTTTTGTAGCAGTATTTGGAGATTCTCGCATTAAAGTTCTTTACCTTCTTGACATATTCAACAGAATTTACAGTAAAACGATAATCAGGGAGATACTCTCTTATCTCTGCGTCACAGATAGCAATTATGTCACAAATTTTCCTCAAGCGTTCAATAAGTGTACGCAAATTATCCCAAACGGTTTTGGGGTGATCGTTTGCTAGGTCGTTTCCTCCTACATACAACACGACCAACTCATACCGTCTCTGCCAGAATGATAGACTACTATCTAAAAATTGACTGACCAGACCTCCTGGCCTTCTATAGATCTCAATCTGGTTATCTGAACACTGTGGTAGATTCGGTGGGAGCTGACTGTGTCCTATCAGGGCTACCCTATAGACCATACTTTATTGAAATTTCCCTTCAAGCTCTAGAGCGCACTTGTCATCCGGTTCTTGATGGACCAAATGTCGGGAATTTTCTCGACTTTTATTATATGATTCGTGCCCGGATGTTCTGGGCAGATGACAAGGCCTTGAGGAGGCGCGCACTCTAAAACTCTTAGGGTGAGTTACAATAAAATTTGGTCAACATAACAGTTTTATTACGAAAAAATAAACATTTAAATACATTAACAGTACACTGAAACTAAAGTTCCTAGCAGAATTCCACAGTACACGCAGTTTCGTACTGCTCTCAGTTAGTTAATTCAAATAAGCTGAAAACTTTCTGGATTTTTTATGTGGTAGCACATAGGGTCTTTGATGTCACGTGCTGGCAAAACATCAAGTACATAACTGGACGAAAAATCTGCACAATACGAGACCCATAGACTCAATATCACAAACAAATAACATCCTTGCACTGGCAGCTTCCATTTGCTGCATAAATCGAGTCCCTCATCGCAGGGATGGCGCATATATACGTGGATAAAGTTAACTTACTGTTAAGACGGAATTCGACCTAGCATGGCGATGGCTGGGAGTCGGAGAATTGAGAGACACACAAATTTTACGGTACTTACTCGGATCAGGGTTCTGGGCAGGAATGAAGCGTCGCTTCGCCCTTCTTTAAAAGAAACTTACGCTTTCCCGCGTGAACTACAGAATCCTTGTAATTCAGGCGGGAATCATCGATTATTTCGACATTACGTATATTATTAAATCTATTTTATTCTTGAATGTGAAATATGACTGTTACGTTATTATTTAAGATCAAGGAATTGACTTAAAGTTCTGGCTGAAGGCCGTAATCTGCAAATTCTTTAATGGCTATGGAGTCCTTGGCTCCAAACCTATACATAGATAATTTATCTCGTACTAGTGATCAGCAAATTATATTTATTAATGAAAATTCATAACGTCCTTTTTACTATAAGACGCGCTCCTTCCCCGCCATGCCTTTAGGAATTGCGTCATAAACTGTCATGTATTGGACAGCTTTCTGTTCAATGTATCGCCCGCGAGATCCCTCAGTCTTGCCCCAATTTAACGCAACACTTGTGAAGTTAAATGGCGGGGATTTCGAATGATCAGTTCGAAATTCACACATCATATCCAATTCATTATTAACCTTGGGAATAATTTGCGCCCAAGGGGAACATAAATGACATATGCTTCGTCACCGGCAGGATTGAAACTATTACTTGGTTTAGAAGCAATAGACAGTGGTTTTTTTTACCACTCAGAAGTTATTCTATTTTTTTTTCTATGTGTACAAGTGACAAATAGTCACACACATTTTAAACGAGTTTTTATGTTACTCGTTTAAACAAAATGAAACAAACTGCTAACAGGCAACTACCTACCCCCGTTATGTGGCAGAATCTCTCTGGGCGTGAGCTGAAATGCAAGCTAGGCAGAAATTAATCCCTGTAGATACAAAAATATACTTTTTATTTCCCAAATTAGCTAACATTAAAATGGAACAAAATCAGTTAATAAAAATGGAATAAAATGAATTAACTCAGACCCCCCAAAAAACTTTAAACTATCATTTTCCTCTCCCATACATGTTTAAGTAAGTACCCCCGTTAATCTCATATGTCCAACTAACCACAACATTTTAATAAGTCAATAAAGTCTTAGAGAATCCATGGCGACTTTGAACCCATCTGAAATAAAAAGACCACAATTGTTACATCACTTTACCCATGAAAGTTAATAAAAAAGAATGTGTATTGCACCACACTTCTCTTTCTCTAACATATTATTTATCACTTCAAAGGTTAACTTTTTCAAAGTTCTTTCTTACGTTACCTTATTCACACTCTGTCACAAGTAATCAATGAGTGCTCTCTCTCAACACTTATTTCTCATAACCAAAGCCATATATCGTCCGCTATGAACACACACGCAGACACATCCTGTGTGGCACCCAGGAAACATGGGTGTGCCACGTCCAATGCTTATGATTTCCGAGGCGTCACCGACCTCAGAGTGCAATGGTCATATTTCCTATGTATACATACATACATACATATATATATATACATATATATATATATATATATATATATATATAATATATATATATATATATATATATTTACATCGAGCTACAATGTCCTTTAATATCTAATTCGCGTCTAACCTTCGGAATTTAATATATTTTCATACATGCTTAACCGAAGGGGAATGTTTTACACGATAATAGATTTGCCTGGTCCCAGTCACGAACCTAAGAAGCCATTCAAATCCAGGACGTCAGTGGAAGCTTTTACCTATCCCACCACCGCGAGAGGCATAAGTTTATGTCGTCTCTCACCCTCAAATACCTTTCGCACTCAGGTAATTCATTGGTTTTGGAGACAACATCAACCCTCCTCGACTCCGGTAGCGTTGTAGTACTTATGACAGCATGTAGCCATATATAAGTCATATCACATTACCGTGATTCACATACATACATCGAGCTACAATGTCCTTTAATATCTAATTCGATCTACCTCGGAATTGATATATTTTTATATATGCTTAACCGAAGGGGAATTTTTTACACGATAATAGATTCGCCTGGTGCCAGGCGCGAACCTAAGATGCCATTCAAATCCAGGACGTCAGTGGAAGCTTTTACCTACCCCACATTGTAGCTCGATGTATGTATATGAATCATGGTAATCTGATATGACTTATATATGGCTACATGCTGTCATAAGTACTACAACGCTACCGGAGTCGAGGAGGGTTGATGTTGTCTACAAAACCAACGAATTACCTGAGCGCGAAAGGTATTTGAGGGTGAGAGACGACATAAACTTATGCCTCTCGCGGTGGTGGGGTAGGTAAAGGCTTCCACTGACGTCCTGGATTTGAATGGCTTCTTAGGTTCGTGCCTGGGACCAGGCAAATCTGTTATTGTGTGAAACATTCCCCTTTGGTTAAGCATATATGAAAATATATGAATTCCGAGGTAGAGCGAATTAGATATTAAAGGACATTGTAGCTCGATGTATGTATATGAATCATGGTAATGTGATATGACTTATATATGGCTACGTGCTGTCATAAGTACTACAACGCTACCGGAGTCGAGGAGGGTTGATGTTGTCTACAAAACCAACGAATTACCTGAGCGCGAAAAGTATTTGAGGGTGAGAGACGACATAAACTTATGCCTCTCGCGGTGGTGGGGTGGGTAAAAGCTTCCACTGACGTCCTGGATTTGAATGGCTTCTTAGGTTCGTGCCTAGGACCAGGCAAATCTATTATCGTGTAAAAAATTCCCCTTTGGTTAAGCATATATGAAAATATATTAATTCCGAGGTAGATCAAATTAGATATTAAAGTACATTGTAGCTCAATGTATGTATATGAATCATGGTAGTGTGATATGACTTATATATGGCTACGTGCTGTCATAAGTACCACAATGCTACCGGAGTCGAGGAGGGTTGATGTTGTCTCCAAAACCAACAAATTACCTGAGCGCGAAAGGTATTAGAGGGTGAGAGACGACATAAACTTATGCCTCTCGCGGTGGTGGGGTAGGTAAAAGCTTCCACTGATGTCCTGGATTTGAATGGCTTCTTAGGTTCGCGCCTGGGACCAGGCAAATCTATTATCGTGTAAAAAATTCCCTTTCAGTTAAGCATATAGGAAAATATATTAATTCCGAGGTAGAGTAAATTAGATATTAAAGGACATTGTAGCTCGATGTATGTATATGAATCACGGTAATGTGATATGACTTATATATGGCTACGTGCTGTCATAAGTACTACAACGCTTCCGGAGTCGAGGAGGGTTGATGTTGTCTCCAAAACCAACGAATTGCCTGAGCGCGAAAGGTATTTGAGGGTGAGAGACGACATAAACTTATGCCTCTCGTGGTGGTGGGGTAGGTAAAAGCTTCCACTGACGTCCTGGATTTGAATGGCTTCTTAGGTTCGTGCCTGGGACCAGGCAAATCTATTATCGTGTAAAAAAATTTCCTTCGGTTAAGCATATATGAAAATATATTAATTCCGAGGTAGAGCGAATTAGATATTAAAGGACATTGTAGCTCGATGTATGTATATGAATCACGGTAATGTGATATTATCTTATATATATATATATATGATATATATATATATATATAATATATGATATATATATATAAATATATATATATTGTATATATATATATATGTTACAAATATTGATCACCTCATCTTCCCAGCAGTATTGAATTAATTTTATTTCTAAATGAGCACCCATGTTTTCTCCTAAATCAACTGATTTTGGGAGAGAAACATGCGGTAGGACGGGTGAAAAGGAATTTTTGGTCAGGCTGAATCTTAGGGTAAGACGGGCAAGTCACGGGATTAGTTAGGCCTCGATATGGGTTTTAGGGACTCCTACCATTAGACCTTTTTCCTTCCAAATTTGCTGGTTGTTGTTTTGACTTTCCAGGCAACGCCCGACGCTGTGTGTGAAATCCCCATGTTTCCAAGATACCCAGACTCTGTCTCAGTCGAAGCTAGACCTAAAGCAAGGTGGACGCGCTTTTTCTCCTCCTCTGACGTGAAGTCAGCCCTTTGTCCAAACGCTGGTGGGACCATCTTCAGAGCACGACACATGTCCAAGCCTCAAGGATTTGCGGTACGTCTAGAAAGTGTAAAACTCCAAACCAGCTCTTTTTCTCCAAGACGACTCTTGCTAATTTCATTTTCAAATTTCCCTTGTATCACTTTTACATCAAAAGCCCTTTGTCCTCATTGGGCCATGTGCTTCCCCCTGTGACTTGTTAAAGATTAAGTCTTCATTGCAAACCTCAGTTAAACACTAGAGTCCCTTTCCCCCAGTGTGTTAAATAAAACTGAATAACTGTAACTTGTGCAAGAAGTCTTCCTTTTTATTTTGTGTCTAATCTGGGATTTTTTCCAGATTTGCTGAGTCACATGTCCAAGTCTTTGCGCCCGCAAGTGCTGCATTACCGCAAGATAATATGAATAATTTTGAAAGGCAGCATTTACGTGAATCTTATTTTAGGCAGCTATTCCCTTGTGAGAGATAATATTGGTCCCCGTGCAGACAAGCTGCATTTACACTTTCTCCAGGCCATTCAACGGCCTCTTGTAAATAAATGTATGTAAAGTAATTAGCTGAGTTTTCTGGCGACCTTTTTCTCTAAAAATAATAATACCAAGCTCCCCTTTTTTATGGTAAGTTAAAATCCAGTTACCTTGCATTTCCATATAATACTTCCGTTTACGTATTCGGTTTATACGAGGCCCCCGATACGTAAAAGTGGTGAACCTAGCTGAGGATTCGAACCTAGCCTGCTTAAAAAGCTTGTAAATTGCGTTATCCCTTGTAAAACGTAAAACTGTAAATGATTTTACAAAGCGTAAATCAAAGCACACTTGCGCGGGAGACACACGCAGACTCACGGTAAGCCATATCATTCATAGATGATTTATTTTATAACCATCGTTAGCTTAAGGGACGTTTAGTAATTATTTTAGAAGTGTTTTAAACAAGATTGAACTTAGAAATATTATATTGTAATGGCTAGAGCGCCGAGCGAATTCTGTTATTTTATATTGGTGCTCGCCAGACGAGCACGTGTGATAGATAGCTGCCAGAAAGTACTAGTTAAAACTAGGAAGTGCTTTGCCAGGGTTTATTGCATGTGTTAGCAAGCCTAGCTAGTTAGGAGTGTTCTACTAATAGTTACGGCAAAAGAAGTGTACAATTTTTTTGTCTGTGATATGTTAGGGGAATTCGTTTTAACTTAGTTTACATTTCAAGTGTTGGTAACCGCTTAGCCTGCCAGCTCTCAGCTTGGCACATGCGCTCTTCCAGACCTGGCAGCCAGCCAAAACTCACTCGTTCACCAACGGCAGCCATCTTTACCCCTTTAAGCTTTATCTCAATGATTTAAGCAAAGTAACGGAAGTCTTGATGTTTTAACGTAACGAATATCAGTCACCATACTATTACCTATCGTTTTGCCAGAAAATTTAATGCTGTTTTACTTTAAATAAGAAATTAGAATTTCATGTTGTAAATCACCTTCGCGTTTACAGATAATCAGCTGTCTCATCACCGCATGTAGCGCTCACCGCGCATTTCATCTCGTATCGCTCACTCGCTGGCTGAGCGAAAGTTCATTTCACTTCGTACTTAACGTAACCTTTTCCATTTACAATTGTTTTGCTAACATTCATCTTAAAATTCTTACCGTCATTTTCACTTGTCACAGGGAAATTTTCACTTGTCGCAGGGACCTAGTAAACTTACGTAAAGTTAACGCAAATTTTAAAAGTAAATTACATTAAAAGAATTGTTAACGTAAAACGCGTCATTTCTAAATTTCATATGAAAACGCAATCCATTTCAAGTGACGTAAACATCATTCATCGCTAGTGTGTTCTGTTTACATAAAACTTATTCAAAAGCAATTCTTCCATTTAACTTAAACGTAAGTAGATCATTTAACGCAAGATCCGTCATATTAAACTAACATTATTAGTTCAAATAAATACAAGGGAGTTTGTCATATATCATTTTTTTGCTCTCAGAGAAAGAGAGAGAGAGAGAGAGAGAGAGAGAGAGAGAGAGAGAGAGAGAGAGAGAGAGAGAGAGAGAGAGAGAACCTATTATTTCAAAAGCCAAGAGTACTACGTCCATTACTTACGCATACAACATTAACATTATTTTAGTCTCTAATGTCTTTCATTTACACTGAGCGTGATACACGCCTTTGTCCATTGCAGTCTTGCAAGCATTTACTTCATTTACCGAGTATTTCAGCCAAGGACTGAGCATTTCCAATTTACTGTTACCTGTCGTTGCCCAAGTGGTCTTTTCCATTTTTTTTTGCACAAAAGACTTGCGTATACCGCAAGCACGAACTGCACAGTGTGCCACGCAAATTCATTACTTCCATACAAGGAAGCCTACCAGTCTAGGACTGGCCACCACCAGTGCACGTCAGGCCTTACCATTTTACAGTGCCACTAATTTGCGGCACTGTCCATCGACTGGCTGCTGAAGTACTCCCCCCTTTTACTTTCTCTCCTCCACCATTACATTCTGCCACGAACAGAGTGCCATTTCTCTTCAGTATATTTGAGTATACTGCATTTAGTGTCGTCCGACGGGACACACCAGCACGCTACCAGTGCAATCAAGGAATGCCTCCTCAAAGTGTCGTGCACCTGTACAGACGTACAGGTAGCTATTTACCTGCGTGTCCGTCCTACGGAACGCCCATTTCATTAGTGTATCTGCTATTACGGATCACCCAAACAAGGAATGCCTCCATAAGTGCCGTGCACCTGTATTGGACATTCAGGTTGCCCATTCCAGCGTATCCCCAAGTCAGGAACGCCCATCAGTGTGACCTCTAAATAAGCACACTCCATTTGATTTTTCCATCTCATCAGAAGGTGCCATTCACAAAGTGCCACAGAGCACCCAGTCTTTTCAGACATTCTTTCATTACCTCATTTGCAGAACCCATTTCCAGGTGAGTGCTACATTACCAAGTAGAAACTCCCATTCCATCCAGTACTATTCCTGGCCACCATTTTCAAATTTATCCGAGCCTCTACTGCAGCCCAAAGGGAAATGTCTTCCCCTGCTTCCCACGACTTCTTTGCCATAGAGCTAGAGAGGCTCCGAACCCTCATAACTCTGGGCAAGGAGGCCGGTTACACTGGACCAGCACTCGGCCAGTGGGTGAAGGCGCAGCAGGATGCCATGCGCCAGCAAGAAGGTAAAGAAAGGGAAAACCAGAGAAAAGCCAGAGAAGCAGAGAGAAAGGAAAGAGAAGCCGAAAGTAAGGCAAGTGAAGAAGAGGGAACTCAAAATCAAGTGGGAGAAGGCCTGTAAGGAGAGTATCTTAACTCAAGCCACTCTGCCAGCTTCCAGCCCAACACCCACTGTGTCTCACAGTCCCGCCGATTCTGGCCAGCCTTTTACCATTTTATCGCCTACCTCCTCCCTTTTGGAAGAGGTAAGCCCACTAGTTAACCACGAACTTGTTTCCAAGGGTGATTCAACGGAGGACTCATGCACCTCCCCACATCAAATCACTGCCAGAGAGGACTCTTCACCTGTGCCAGAGGACACTGCAAGCCTTGGTGACTCCACAGATTCACAACCTGTGGTGCCATCTAGGCCTTATCATCCAGTGCCACAGAAGAAGTTCTGGAACCAGTTCTGCCGAGACTGTGGCCGCAAGGGTCACATGTCTGCCAACTACGGAGGGTGCGCAAATCACAATATTCCCGCCATCGCAATGGCAGTTACCAATTCATCTTCACTAGGACCCCCAGCTAAGGGCCCTATAACCGTCGCACCCCTCCAAAGTCATTATCTGCCAAGCCATGTCAGAGCCTACGAAGACTCTGGTGCTCAAATCTCCCTGATACGGGAAGATCGAATCCCTGGAGGGGCTAACGTCGATAGACGTCAATTAATCACCATTGAAGGTATCAACCATATAAAGCTGATCCTTCCGACCGTACAATTGAGGGTCACCAGACCTCACTTCTCCGAGGTATGTACTCTTGCAGTTGCAAGCTACATTCCAGGAGGTTATGACCTCCTCCTAGGGCAAGACTTGAAGTCTCCCTCTCATTTAAAAAAGCCTAGGGGTCTTAACCCCACGACAAACCACTCCAAAGTAAGGAGCCATCCAAGATCTACTCCCTCCCGGAAGTAGGACCACCAACAGTCTCCCCCATCACCAAGGAGGGAGATTGATCATTCCCAGTTCCGCTTCAAAACCTGCAATGTAATAGGGCACTCTACGAATTGGTCTAGGTGCCCTAGCAAGTTATGCGCAGCAGACACTGTCAATTCTCAAAAAGGCTTAGCCTTCCACAAGAGACAGGAGCCTCTGTCTCACATTACTAAGGGCACGCTGAGAGGTATTGCACCTCTGGTACCTGTCACAGGTCCTGTCGACCTCAACACTCTGCCAGTGCCA
>NC_061102.1:12724154-12776654 GCF_015104395.2 Macrobrachium nipponense
TTTTCAAATACTTTCTATTTGAGCTAAACACTGATCCCACGTTTGAGGAATCTCTCCCCAGATTGGGAATTTTTGAAGTTTTTCAGGAACATCTGGGGAATTGAATAGGTTTTCATTAAAAACTTGGTAACATTTAAGCAAAATATGTAGATGGAATTAAAATAAAAATCACACACACACCAGAGACACAAAACAGACCGCGGATTCTCAGAGAACGAGCCTCATTTAAATTTTCAATTCATTCTCGTTTTTTTTATTTTTTTCCTGTATTCTTGATATTACTTTATATTATCTAACTAAAACTATGATGCCGCTATACAAGCATATATATGATAAACAAATATGCATTTATAAAGATAAATATAACGCACATATATTTGCCAGTTATTTGGGTTGGTTTTGGATTTCCATTTGGCGGGATTTTGGCTGGTTTCATGGTAGACTTTGGCTGGTTGGTAGTGGTGTCATCTGGGAACCCTGGCTGGTAACCATACGTTGAGTTACATAAAAACGCATTACCTAATTTGTTATTAAACATGTTATGTGAATTCTAGTGTTTATTCCTTTTCATTTTTTAATAGTATTTGTATAATAACTGTTTTGAAATATCCCCACCTAATCATTTCACCATATATAACTTGAAATATTATGTTATAATTGAGGACAGACACCTAAAAATGCCTACGTGTTGATATAGAACTCAGTTTTAGGACGTTTCGATACCTACCTACCTACCTGTTACTGAAATTGCACATTGCGTTGCATATTACATACACACTCCCTATATCATTTATACACAAGTCAATCCCTCCCCTTTCCAGTATTCACGACTGGCTCTTTACGTTACACCATTTACAATGCATTTCTCACCGATACCAATACCTAGATTAAAGTTTGTATTATTATTATAAAACCTACATTTAAATATATAATGTTTAATATATAGTTTGCCATTATTCTTATAGAACCTACATTTCAATATATTCCATTATACACTTTTACAGACATTACAATTTACACCTCCCTTCCAGTTTCCTTACTATTATGCAGTTATGTATGGTTACTTTTTTACATTTTACAACACTTCCACACCCATCAAAGTTAGGTTTATATGTCATTTTACCTACTGGGGGCCGAATCCCATCCCCCGGTTAGGCAACATACCCTTAGGTTTAGTTTGTTATATGTTTGGTTTACCTACTAGTTTTACTTCCTTGAAGGGGGTTACCCGGTTAGGCTAGGTTGGTTAGTTCTTCAAGGGTGGATACCAGGGGTGGGGGGGGGGTTACATTCCCTACTTGGTTACCTACTAGGTTAGGTTTGGTTAGGTTACATCCCCCTTACTAGGTTAGGTTTTTTGGTTAGGTTAACATTCCTTCAGGTTAGGTTAGGCCCTTTAAGGGGGGGTACAGGGGGTGAAGCCCCACGGTCAGGCAAATATTCCCTACTAGGTTAGGTTAGGTTAGGTTTGGTTAGGTTACATTCCTTACTAGGTTAGTTAGGCCTTAAGGGGGGGTGGTAACGGGGGGGCGAAGCCCCCCCTGGTAGGCAATATTCCTACTAGGGGTTTAGGTTAGGTTAGGTTGGTTAGGTTACATTCCTTACTAGGTTACGTTAGTCTAGTATTTCCCTACAGGTTAGGTTAGGTTACGTTCCTTACTAGGTTAGGTTTAGGCCCCTTTAAAGGGGGGGTACGGGGGGGCGGGGGGCGAAGCCCCCCCTGGTCAGGCAATGTTCCCTACTAGGTTAGGTTAGGTTGGTTAGGTTACAATTCTTACTAGGTTAGGTTAAGCCTTTAAGGGGGGGTATGGGGGGGCGAAGCCCCCCTGGTCAGGCAATATTCCCTACTAGGTTAGGTTGGTTAGGTTACAATTCCGTTACTAGGTTACGTTAGGCCTAGTATTTCCCTACTAGGTTAGGTTAGGTTATGTTCCTTACTAGGTTAGGTTAGGCCTTTAAGGCGGGGGGTACGGGGGGCGAAGCCCCCTGGTCAGGCAATGTTCCCTACTAGGTTAGGTTTAGGTTAGGTTACATTCCTTTACTAGGTTTAGGTTTAGGCCTTTAAGGGGGGGTACGTGGGGGGTGAAGCCCCTGGTCAGGCAATATTCCCTACTAGGTTAGGTTTAGGTTAGGTTACATTCCTTACTAAGGTTAGGTTAAGGTTAGGTTGGTTAGGTTACATTCCTTACCTAGGTTACGTTAGGCCCCTTTAAGGGGGGTCGGGGGGGGCCGAAGCCCCCCTGGTCAGGCAATGTTGCCTACTAGGTTAAGTTAGGTTAGGTTAGGTTAGGTTACTTTCCTTACTAGGTTTAGGTTAGGGCAAGGGGGGGTAAGCGAAGCCCCCCTGGTCAGGGAATATTCCCTACTAGGTTAGGTTAGGTTACCTTCCTTATTAGGGGTAACGTTTAGGCCTAGTATTTTCCCTACAGGTTCCTTAGGTTAGGTTAGGTTAGTTCCCTTACTAGGTTAGGTTAGGCCTTTAAGGGGGGGGTACGGGGGGGCGAAGCCCCCTGGTCAGGCAATGTTCCCTACTAGGTTTAGGTTACATTTTCCTTTACTAGGTTAGGTAGCCTTTAGGGGGGGTAACAGGGGGGGGGCGAAGCCCCCCTCCGGCAGGCAATATTCCCTATAAGGTTAAGTTAGGTTAGGTGGTTAGGTTACATTCCTTACTAGGTTACGTTAGGCCTAGTATTTCCCTAAACTAGGTTAGGTTACGGTTACGTTCCTTACTAAGTTTTGTTAGGTTAGGCCTTTAAGGGGGGGTACGGGGGGCCGAAGCCCCTGATGGTCAGGCAATATCCCTTACCTTTAAGGTAGGTTAGGTTAGGTTAACATTCCTTCTAGGTTAGGTTCAATATTCCCTACTAGGTTAGGTTAGGTTAGGTTTACATTCCTTTAACTAAGGTTTAGGTTACAATTCCTTACTAGGTTAGGTTTAGGCCTTTAAGGGGGGGTACGGGGGGCGAAGCCCCTGGTCAGGCAATATTCCCTACTAGGTTAGGTTACATTCCTTACTAGGTTAAGTTAGGCCTTTAAAGGGGGGATACTGGGGCAAAGCCCCCCTGGTCAGGCAACATTGCCTACTAGGTTAAGTTCCCTACTAGGTAAGGTTACATCCCCTGCTAGGTTAGGTTATGTTAGGTTGGTTTGGTTCTTTAAGGGGGGTTACAGCAGGTCCAACCCCACCCCTGGTCAGGCAACATCCCTTACAAGTTTAATTAGTTTTGTTATATGCTAACCCTATGTTTAATTTGGTCTTTTGTATTTATTAAAACAACTATAGGCCCTATTTACACATTTACCACCCAGGACTAAATCCCACCCCCTCCTGGGCCCTTATATATGTATTTGTATTAATTCATATTTTGAACCCATCCCACATTTACATTTAGTTCCTTAAACTACCCATTTACTTTTTATTACCCTTAACATTGCCAACTTATCTTGTTAAGTGCTTGTTCATTTACCTCAGCCCCACCCTGCCTCAACCATAGCATCAAAGCATTTTTACTACTCCACCCCACCTCTCCTACCCTGTTTTCTACGGTCTGGCCTCCTGCCACCTCCTAAACTGTAGAACTCCAACACTGTTGAATCTGCCGCCATGACATCCACTGCTGCATCTACTTCACGCTCGCCCCAGCCCCTCACCAGGAACTCTTTGCCAACTTCATGTAACAATTGTTACACGAATTACAAAGATTTTTCTGCCTTTTACTCAGGTAATTATGATCGAACTAATCGGTTTTTGCCAGGACCACGGCCTCCTGAGAAAGCAGGTCTTTTGCCCCCATTCAGTTACAAAAAAAGATTTTTCTGCCTATTACTCAGGTAATTATGAACGGCTGGTCTGTTTATGCCAGGACCACGGCCTCCTGAGGAAGCAGGTCTTTTTGCCCCCATTGTGGGAATGAGTGCCGCCTAGATCTGCAAAAAAAGTGCTTTAGTAAATACCTTACGAATAGTTGTTGGATTCTACATGTAACCGTGATATGACCCGGCCCTAGATTCATGGCAATATTATATTACACCTATACCATTTATGACCTACTCCATATTTTCATGTTTATAATTGTATTTTTCCCTCCACGTTTACCTTTAGGTGTGACCGGTCTTATCGACCACATAGTAAGAAAGCGAAAAAAACGCTGTTCTTACTACTTTTCATTGTTTAAGGGCACTTGGTTCTCTGGGTCCCACCTTGATGTTGAGACAGTTCTGTTCTTCGCATACCTGTATGTGAGTGATTTTTTTTCTTACAAGGTTGCGAGAACAGAACTTGGACTGTTGGACTCGACAATTAATGATTGGGCCAGCTTCTCCCGGGAAAAGTAAGTATTTTGCTTATCCCCTCACCATTTTCCATTCATACCCCTCCTTCTCCCCCCGCCCCCTCCCTCTCTCTCATACACAACCTGCCTTGTATTATTATGAAATTTACCCTACTTAATTACCTCCCTAACACTGACTTTTATTTCAGGTCATAGTTAATTGGTGCTTCCAACAGAAGAAGCAAATAGGTGGGCCCGGCACAATTGTTGAAATCGATGAGGCGAAGTTTGGGAGAAGAAAATACAACGTAGGTCGCCTCATCGAAGGCCAGTGGGTATTCGGTGGTATCTGCAGGCAGACCCGGGAGTTTTTCGTTGTTCCCGTACCCGACAGGACGAGTGGGACTCTGCTTGCAGTTATCACTATTATTTCTGACTGTTGGAGGCTTATGACTGCCTGCGAGATGAAGGTTATGTCCACTTGACAGTCAACCACTCGAACTTTGTGGACCCAGAAACCGGTGCCCATACTAATACTATTGAAAGGAGGTGGAAGGAACTCCGGCAGTCGACTCCAAGATACGGGAGGAGAATGTATAACTTCGTCGGGTACTTGGCTGTTTGCTTATTTCAAGCTGCATTTTGAGGAACCCAAGACCCGCCTCCACGCATTCTTAAAGGCAGCTGCTGCTTTGTACCCTCCACCCCTTTAGGTAAAGCTCCAAACATTATTCTTAATTATTATGTTTTAGGAAAGTGAGTGTTAGGCTTTCGCCGAAAGTTGCGTCAAGGTATGTTACTATTCAGTGGGGTGCTGCTAAGACAACTCGTACCTTCCACCTTACTCCGCCCACCACCTGTGCGTTACCCCCCCCCCCCCCCTTTGTGAACATATGGCTCCGTGGTGGTTGGGGAATTTAAACATGGCGGCTGTGTTTACATTTCCTTCACCGTAACGAATACTTGGTACCTTCCTATAGGACCGTTCTTCGGTGACTTAGACTATGGCAATTGACATTTTCTATGTTATTTTAGTTGCTTTACAAGGGTTGTAAGGAATATTTTTTTCGTTTGGTTGGAACTAAACTTTAATATACCTTTGAGTTTGGTGCGGCTATTATGTAACTTTCAAAGGTCAATCACTGCTTAGTTACAGCCGGCCGAATGGATATTACTTTTAAATCTTGTACAGTAACTAAAATAACATAGGAATCAGTCAATTGCCATAGTCTAAGCCACCGCGGATTGCTTCTGTAGAAATACCTTATTTTTTTAGAACGTTTGGATTGGCCTATTTCTTTGGCTACAGTTTTTGCCATATTTAATAACGAAATTATCGTGGATGGGTTAAGTGATAATTGTCGTTGACTTGGTGAGATTTGTATAATTGAGTGTTTGGTGTTTAAGTTTTAAATCTTGAGACGTTTATAATTTAAGTGTAATAATTTTGGATGTTTTTCACAAATTTGGTTTATGGTTTTTGTAGTGCCTTTCTCTCGTTCTTGTGCAGGTGACGAGGAATGGTCCGTTTCTGGGTGCACTTTTTATAACATCCTTAATTTGGAAGTGCAACGGATGTCTCCCTTATTGTTTTCGTTCCAATACCAAGACGAAGTGTACATTGGGGAGCTTATTTGTTGAGGTGCTGAAGAGACTTCAAAAATAAGATAGTATATAAAATTCTGCGTAGTTGTAAATTGCACACTCCGTTTACAGCAATCGGCTAATTTCAAAACCATCGCCCTGCTCGCCTTCCCACACGTTTCACTTAGCATCTCTCACTCGCTCGCCGAGCGAAAGTTTCACTTCACTTCACCCTTAACGTAGCCTTTTCATTTACAAATGTTTTGCTAACATTTCTTCCAACATCCTTACCATCATTTCACTTGTCACTGGGAGCTAAGTAACCTTACGTAAAGTAAATTAACATAAATCTTGAAAGTAAATTTCATTAAAAGAGTTGTTAACTAAACGCGATGTAAATGCTAAGCGTTCAAATGCAAATCTATTTACCAGTAACATAAAAATCGTTCATCGCTAGTGCGTTCTATTTACACAAAAAACTTATTCCAAAGCAATTCTTTCATTAAAGTTTAACACAAGGAAATCACTCAACGCAAGTTGCGTCATATGAAAACTAAAATCATTAGTCAATAAATAGAAAGGAGTTCGTCATTTATCATATTTTATGCTCGCAGAGAGAGAGAGAGCGAGAGAGAGAGAGAACATATTATTAAAAAAGCCAAGAGTACTAAATTCATTACTTACGCATGCAGCATTACCATTACTTAGTCTCTTGTGACTTTCATTCACACTGAGCTTGATATGATGTGCCTGTGTCCATTGCAGTCTTGCAACCATTATATCACTCACTGAGTACTTCAGCCAAGGACTGAGCATTTTCAAATTACTGCTACCTGTCGTTGCCCAAGTGGTCTTTTCCTTTTTTTTTTTATTACAAAAGACTTGTGTATACCACAAGCACAAACTGCAGTGTGCAAATGCAACCTCATTTCTTCCATACAAGGAAGCCGCTACCAGTCTAGGGCTATCCACCACCAGTACACGTCAGGCCCTACCATTTTACAGTGCCACTAATTTGTGACACTGTCCATTGACTGGTTACTGTAGTACTCTCCCCTTTTACTTTCCTCCACCGTTACACTCTGCCACGAACAGAGTGCCATTTAATTTCAGTATATTTGAGTATACTGCATTTACTATTGTTCGACGGGACACACAAGCACGCTACCAGTGCAATCAAGGAACGCCTCCATAAGTGCCGCAATACCAGCATGCAACCAGTGCTGTCCAAGGAACGCCTCCACAAGTGCCACTGCACCTGTATCAGATGTACAGATAGCTCTTTACCTGCATATCCGTTACGAAATGCCCATTTCATTAGTGTTTCCATGCGTAAGGATTCTTATCCTTCCGGATCACTCACCAAAGGAACGCCTCCTCAAAGTGCCACAATACCAGCACTCCACTAGTGCTGCCCAAGGAACGCCTCCATAAGTGCCGTGCACCTGTACAGGCGGTACAGGTAACCATTCAACCGTGTATCCACTATTCTGGAACACTCAACCAAGGAACGCCTCCATAAGTGCCGTGCACTGTACAGGACGTACAGGTAGCCATTCAACCGCATATCCACCATTACAGAATGCCTATTTCATTAGTGTTTCTATGTACAAGGATCAGTGCTCCTTCGGAACACTCAGCAAAGGAACGCCTCCATAAGTGCCACAATACCAGCCCTAAGTGCCGCTATCCCAGCACTACTAGTGCTGTCCAAGGAACGCCTCCATAAGTGCCGCTATACCAGCACTCTACTAGTGCTGTCCAAGGAACGCCTCCATAAGTGCCGCTATACCAGCACTCTACTAGTGCTGTCAAAGGAACGCCTCCATAAGTGCCGTGCACCTGTACAGGACGTACAGGTAGCCACTCAGTTGCGTATCTGCCATTACGGAACGCCCAACAAAGGAACGCCTCCATAAGTGCCGCTGCACCTGTATTGGACCTACAGGTTGCCCATTCCATTGTGTCTCCCCAATTTAGGAACGCCCATCAGTGTGATCTCTACACATCACTCTCCATTTGATTTTCTCACCTCATTAGAAGGTGCCATTCCGAAGTGCCACCCATTTCATTACCACATTTGCAGAACCCATCTCTAGGCGAGTGCCACCTTACCAAGTAGGCACTCCCATCCCTCCAGTACTATTCCTGGCTATCATTTCATATCTGTTTGAGCCTCTACTGCATACCCTAAGAGAAATATCTTCCCCTGCTTCCAAGGCCCAGACCATGAGCTGGACTTCCGGTAAGAGGTGGTTGCGGAGGCTCTGCACCACTTGTGTGTGTGGGCATGCTGTGGATTCCGACCAGTGCCCAAGTCGATCCCTACCATGGGACGAGAGCTTCCAGGGTGAACTTCTCCAAGGCTACCATATAGCCCTACCTGATGAACAGTCTCCTACCGCCTATTGGTGGGTACATGTTATGGCCAATGCCGAAGCCCAGGTCTCCCTCATTCCAAGAAAGGCATTGCCTAGGGGTGCCAAAATCCAGAAGGACGAAGAAATTCTGTTTGAATAGATAGATGGCAACCTCTATTCTGTACCTTCAGTCCTTCTGAAGGCAAAATGCCCTTATTGGACGAGGAGACCAGGGAAGTCACCTTGTGCCACCTGGGAGTAGTAGACAAATTTCATGATGTCTATCAGGTCATTTTGGGCCGTGATCTCCTCAAACCATATCTCCCCTGGATGCAGCTCCCACTACCAGATGCACTGGACCCATGCAGCATTCCCAATAACCAGACCTCGGTTTTGTATTCATAGGCTAGTGCCTCCGATGTCATTGACATTATTTCTATTCATGAGCCTGGTCCTGACCCAGTACCAGAGCTAGAGATTCCTGCCGCATCCTGCCAGCCTCTTACCACTTCACTGCCTGCCTCCTCCATTGCGGAAGGGGTGAGCCCACCAGTCAACCTCAGACTTGTCCCCGAGGGTGACTCAAAGGAGGAGTCCTTTACCTACCTACATTTAATAACTGCCAGAGAGGACTCTTCACCTGTTCCAGAGCACACTGCAAGTCTTGGTGACCACAGATTCGCAACCTGTGGTGCCATCTAGGCCCTATCATCCAGTGCCAAGGAAGTTCTGGAGAAGGTTCTGCCGGGACTGTGGCCGCAAGGGTCACATGTCTGCAAATTACGGAGGGTGCGCTAATCACATTATTCCCATCATCGCAATGGCAGTTACCAATTCATCTTCGCTAGGTCTCCCGGCTAAGGGCCCTATCACTGTCACACCCCTCCAAAGTCATTATGTGCCAAGCCACGTCAGAGCCTTTGACGACTCTGGCGCTCAAATCTCCCTAATACGGGAAGACAGAATCCCTCATGGGGCTACCGTCGATAGACGTCGACTAATCACAGTTGAAGGTGTCAACCATATAAAGCTGATCCTTCTGACAGTCACATTGAGGGTCACCAGACCTCACTTCTCCAAGGTATGTACTCTTGCAGTTGCAAGCTACATTCCAGGAGGTTATGACCTCCTCCTAGGGCAAGACTTGAAGTCTCCCTCTCATTTCAAAAAGCCTAAGGGTCCTAACCCCACAACAAACCACTCCAAAGCAAGGAGCCATCCAAGACCTACTTCCTCCAGGAAGTACGACCACCAACAGTCTCCCCCGTCACCAAGGAGGGAGATTGATCATTCCCAGTTCCGCTGCAAAACCTGCAACGTAATAGGGCACTCTACGAATTGATCTAGGTGGCCTAGCAAGTTATGCACAGCAGACACTGTCAATTCTCAGAAAGGCTCAGCCTTCCACAGGAGACAGGAACCCCTGCTCTCCTTGACACCTGTGCCCAGGGTATAGTGTCACATTCATTTGCAGAGTGATCCTGGCACCTACCCAGAGAAGGTAGCCAGCCTGATCTCTGCCAGTAGACTAATTTTCTAACCCCAAGAATTTGTACTGCTAACCCTCACTTAAATATCATAATTACCTCATTAAAATTCCATCCTGGTACACAACTAACCACTCATCACCCTCACGCATCATTACCTCATCTTATGTATTTTAACAATTAAGGTTGATAAACCTCTGCTGTGCATACCACATTCTGGAATGATTGCATCTAGTTAATTGTAACGAGTAGGTTAGGCTAATAATTTAGTACCAGGGCATTAGGGTAGTAGCAAGTAGAATTTTCAAAGTAACCTTACATAGGGGTAGAGTAGACTGTCGTCTCAGACGACTAGTAGTTCTCATTTAGGCTAGACTACAGTATTATTTCAGTAAGTTAGTACACTTAGCATCTCCACCTATAAGTTAGGTAGGCCATTGTAGTTAGCCGTATCGCTGCTCTAAAACCTCAGTTAGAGTAGGAGAACTGGTTAGTCAAGACAATCAACTTATTTAGCCGAGGCCTTCACGCCCGAAAGAGAGTGAATGCCTTCTTAATAGGGGGAGCTGTTACATTTATTAATCCCCTCGTCTTCCCAGTAGCAGTGATTTTTAATATTTGCTAGAAGGGCAGCCATTTTACCCCCCCTTTTATGACTTGGGGGTGGGGGGGATTGGCATGTCCGGCTGGGGAGAAAATAAGCTGTTAACGATAGGCCTAGATTATAGAGTAATAAAGGCAGGTCACAGGGGTTATATAGGCTTCGATGTGGGCTTTAAGAATTCCTAGCTTAAGACCTCTTTTCCCACAAATCTGCTGGTTGTGTTTTCACATCTTTCCAGACAATGCTGTAGGCTGTGTGTGTGAATCCCAGGCCGTTCGAAAATGCCCTGCTCTGTCCTCAGTCCATGCTAGCTACTTGATTTGGGCAGACGTACCCTCTCTCTGACTGGAAGTCAGCCTTTGTTTCTTCAATGCTGGTTGGAGCCCCCCTTCAGACATCACAACACATGTTCAAGCCTCTAAGGATTAAAGGTACGTCTAAAAGGTGCAAAATCCAACCAGCTCTATTCCTCCAAGACAAATCTCGCTATTTCCATTTCAAATCTCCCTTTTATCAATTCTCTACTGAAATCCCTTTGTCCATCATCGGGGTACATGTTGCCCTTTGTGACCTGTCCAAAATTAAGTCTTCATTGAATATTTCATTTAAACACTAGAGTTCCTCCCTAGTGTGTGCTAAATAAAAGTGACTGCCCTTGTAGCTGAAATATTGTGCAAGAAGTCTTTATTTTATGATTGTGTCTAATCAGTGAACTTTTCCAGATATGCTGAGTCATGTGTGCTACGTCTCCTCGCAAGCGCTTCCTTACCGCAAGATACCTATTATCAATTCTGGAAACCAGCATTGAATTAGTATTTGATTTTGGCCAGTTTTCCCCTATTGTGAAAGACAGGAGTGGTCCAGACATTATACGGCGCTCTGACCATGTGTGGCAAAGTTGCCTTGCCTTTATCCCAGGCCAGTCCATTCTCTTTTGTAAATAAACGTAATGTAAATTAATCAGCTCAGCATTCCTGGCGACCTCCCAGAACCAAATCAATCCCTTTTATAGTTATCTAAGGTAAGTCAGAAACCCTCTATTTTCCATTATTCCCTCTTAAATTTTCCCCTTATGTATTAGGACTACAAGGCTTGATATATATATATATATATATATATATATAATATATCAAGCTACAAATGTCCTTTAATATCTAATTTGCTCTACCTCGTAATTAATATATTTTCATATATGTTTAACTGAGGGGAAATTTATTAAGCGATAATAGAATTAGCGGCCGACAGGCGCGAACTATCGACCTCTCAATTCCAGGACTGGCAGTGAAGCCTTAGACAACCCTGCCACTGCAAGAGATATAAGTTTATGCCGCCTCCCATCTCAAATACCTTCCGTGCTCAGGTGTTTTTTGTTTTGGAGACTGCATCAAGCCCATCTCGTCCTCGGTAGCATGGTAGTGCTTTTGCCCACACGTAGTCATTATATAAGTCTATCACATTACCGTGATTCATATACATATATCAAGCTACAAATGTCCTTTAATATCTAATCGATGGTTCGCTCCTGTCGGCCACCAATTCTATTATCGCTTAATAAATTCCCCCTCGGTTAAACATATATGAAAATATATTAATTCTTTCTTTGTTACTTTTGCTCCTAAATGTTCCAGTTGTGGAAACTTACGAGCAATGAACCCGCCAACATATGGCATCTTTCCATGTTTGTTCTTCAACTTCCTGGTCTTTGAAGTCATCACTTTGATCATCCTTATTAAATACTGGTAAGCAAAATAAAATTGCTGATATACTGGGTTCTTTCTGAAGGGAATTTTTTTCGTCTTCGAATGATGCATCTTGCTTGTCAGGGACGTGGGAAAATGAGGCGGATGTTACATTTTCACTGTTGCAGTTTTAAATGTTGCTCTTTTAGCTTACAAGTGTGCTGTCTTTTCCTAAAAGGTGGGCTCTGAGACGATGTTTAAATGCAACTGGTGATGGGTGCTGATCATACGCTCCCATTTGACTTTTGCAACCAAAAAAGTGCCCCAACCCAGCCTTATTTATTCTGTAATTTAGAGTATACGTCATGCCAAGATTTTATTTTGCCCTTTTCAGCAAGTTAGACAAATGATAGAGCATTGTACCTCTCTCCACTTTCATTTCTCTAGCGGTTCTATTCATGTATTGAAAGATTTTGTCTTGCATTTACAGGTTTAGCCACGTAAGCATTTCTTGATGATTTTCTATCTATTGGCAATCGAGAATAAAACGGATCAAACTATCCATCAACAAGCCGAATGAAATGGGTTGTAATTTTTCAGCCATTCTCTTCAAATATCCTTGGTTGTCGAAGTGATCAAAAGATTTATAAGTACTTTTGGACAGCAGTTGCACGGCAAGTTTAACTTTCATTTGTTGCATACCTATAATAACACTGATATGTTTTTCAGAAAGTTTATAAGCTGTCCAAAGATCACTTCATTCCTCTTTATTAGCTCTCTAACTGGACCATTGTGAGCGTATGTACTACATACAGTTGCCTTAAAGTGTTCCTTTACCCCCATCCCCTTATGTTTCATGAAAATGGTCTGGTAACACAGCGATGAAGCCTGATTGTCTTGTAACGACAGATGTGAGTGGTCGAGATATTGGATGCCAATGCTCATATTTTCTAATCACTACAGTAGACAATGTGT
This sequence comes from Macrobrachium nipponense, assembly GCF_015104395.2. Classification (NCBI taxonomy): domain Eukaryota; kingdom Metazoa; phylum Arthropoda; class Malacostraca; order Decapoda; family Palaemonidae; genus Macrobrachium; species Macrobrachium nipponense. The sequence goes on from NC_061102.1 coordinate 12,737,115, forward strand.
TAATGATATTAATGATAAGAATAATAGTTTACATTACCAGTGAATTTAGTTGTTAAATATATAGAAAAATCGTATAATAACAGAATAATAAAAATAGCAATGGTGAAAATCATATTCAGTGCTTACTAACCATAATCGTCAACCTTTGTTCCATTCAGGTGTGGCTGCTGCAGGCATTTGCTGGGATCCTGCTTTTGTCCGTGGTAGATCATTATTTAGTGTCAATTTCACACCCTCACCAATATTGCTGTGTCTTCGTAGACGGCGACACAGCGATATTAGTGAGGGTGTGAAAAAAGTGATTGAAGTCAAACTAACTGTTTCAAATATTTTGTTCAATATTTAAAATTTCCCTCCACATGTGACCTAACAAAACATCAAGAAGAAATCATCAATTGTATTTCCATTTTTATGAAAGTAAACTCCACAATGATCATTCACAGAATAGTGAGGTTCATATGAGTTCTTAACAACTATGGTGGTAGTTCGAGAATTCATCAGTTGTTAAAGACCCACTTGACAATGGAATTACCTTGTGTAATGTGATTAAGTGCTTTGTAAGGTATTTCACTTTTAATACTGAATATTTATATGTATACAATTAGCAATTTGACCTTGCAACCAGATGTACCTTAAATAAGTAGATACATAGAAATAAGAGCTGGATTAAATTGCTTTTGCTTTCAGTATTCGTCAGGTTTTGATTTTATTTCTTTACATTTAACTTAAATGGCTAAATTTTCCCCCTCATTTGAGCTGGTCCTTGGTCATAATCATTGCTAAAAAGTAAAACACCCAAGCTTTTTGTAATTATATTATTATGAATTTCCTTTACAAAAATCAGCTGGTTTCATAAGTGAATTTATAGCACCTATCTAAAACTACATAGTAATCCACAATTGCCACATTCAGTGTTTTTCACAACCATAATTTCGTATTAGCTTTTGCTATAGGATTCAAGAAATGCAGATTGATTGAAGCTATGTACTTTTTGGTGAAATTTCCATTCTTGTAAAATTCCTTACATTGAAAAAAGAAACCCACAAGATTACTGAGTATAAATTGATTACTTGTGAGTATTAATATAGTATTTTACTAAAACTTAAGTACTTTCAGGCCTAAACTGTGGCCCATTCTCAAGGAATATGGATAACACCTTACTAGAGAGAAAAATTGAAGTCTACACGAATGTAGATAACTACTTACTGGAGGCACCATTGAAGTCTCCAGAAATACAGACAGCTACTTACTGGAGGCAGCATTGAAGTCTCCATGAATGTAGATCACTACTTACCGGAGGCAGCATTGAAGTATCCAGGAATATAAATCACTACTTACTGAAGGCAGTATTGAAGTCTCCAGGGATATGGATAACTACTTACTGGAGGCAACATTGAAGTCTCCAGGAACAGAGATAACTACTTACTGGAGGCAGCAATGAAGTCTCCAGGGATATGGATAACTACTTCCTGGAGGCAGCATTGAAGTCTCCAGGCATATAGATCACTACTTACTGGTGGCAGCATTGAAGTCTCCAGGAACACAGATAACTACTTACTGGAGGCAGCATTGAAGTCTCCAAGAACACAGATAAATACTTATTGGAGGCAGCATTGAAGTTTTCAGGAACATAGATAACTACTAACTGGAGACAACATTGAATTATCCAGGAACACATATAACTACTTATTGGAGACAGCATTGAAATCTCTGGGAACACAGATAACTACTTACTGGAGACATCATTAAAGTCTTCAGGAACACAGATAACTACTTACTGGAGGCAACATTAAAGTCTCCAGGAATATGGATAACTACTTAATAGAGGCAGCATTGAAGTCTCCAGGAATATGGATAACTACTTACTGGAGACAGCATTGAAATCTCCAGAGATATGGATAACCACTTACTGGAGACAGCATTGAAGTCTCCAGGGATGTAGATAAATACTTACTGGAGGCAGCATTGAAGTCTCCAGGAATATGGATACCTACTTACTGGAGAGAAGCACTGAAGTCTCCAGTAATATGGATAACTGCTTACTGGAGACAGCATTGAAGTCTCCAGGGATATGGATAACTACTTACTGGAGACAGCATTAAAGTCTCCAGGGATATTAATAACTACTTACTGGAGGAAGCATTGAAGTCTCCAGAAACAGAGATAACTACTTACTTGAGGCAGCATTGAAGTCTCCAGGGACATGGATAACTACTTACTGGAAGCAGCATTGAAGTCACCAGGAATATAGATCACTATTTACTGGAGGCAGCATTGAAGTCTCCAGGGATACAGGTAACTACTTACTGGACAGCATTGAAGTCTCCAGGAACACACAACTACTTACTGGAGGCAGCATTGAAGTCTCGAGGTCACAGATCACTACTTACTGGAAACAGCATTGAAGTCTCGAGGGATGTAGATAACTACTTACTGGAGGCAGCATTGAAGTCTCCAGTCACAGATCACTACTTACTGGAGACAGCATTGAAGTCTCCAGGTCACAGATCACTACTTACTGGAGGCAGCATTGAAGTCTCCAGGTCACAGATCACTACTTACTGGAGGCAGCATTGAAGTGTCCAGGTCACAGATCACTACTTACTGGGGACAGCATTGAAGTTTCCAGGGATGTAGATAACTACTCACTGGAGGCAGCATTGAAGTCTCCAGGTCACAGATCACTACTTACTGGAGACAGCATTGAAGTCTCCAGGGATGTAGATCACTACTTACTTGAGTCAGCATTGAAGTCTCCAGGTCACAGATCACTACTTACTGGAAACAGCATTGAAGTCTCAAGGGCATTTGGGAATAGTCACGATAACTACTTACTGGAGCCCATTGAAGTCTCCAGGCACAGGATCACTATTTACTGGGGCAGCTTGAAGTCTCCAGGTCACAGATCACTACTTACTGGAGGCAGCATTGAAGTCTCCAGGTCACAGATCACTACTTACTGGAGGCAGCATTGAAGTCTCCAGGTCACAGATCACTACTTACTGGACAGCATTGAAGTCAGGTATGTAGACTACTCACTGGAGGCAGCATTGAAGTCTCCAGTTCACAGATCACTACTTACGGAGACAGCATTGAAGTCTCGAGGGAGTAGATAACTACTTACTGGAGGCAGCATTGAAGTCTCAGGTCACAGATCACTACTTACTGGAGACAGCATTGAAGTCTCCAGGGATGTAGATAACTACTTACTGGAGGCAGCATTGAAGTCTCCAGGTCACAGATCACTAGGGTAGTGGTGGGGGTATAACATACTATTAGTGGAAAAATATTACTGAAAAATCAGATTTAAACCATGAAAATAAGGCTGTGGGTCAAAAGTATTCCCCAAGTAATAGGCTACCAACGACACACAACTAAATTTTATCAATACGAAACTAGGGACCTTTTTTGGCTATTTAAGGGGACCGTCCGCTATGATGTCTATTTTTTTTATTTATTACGCAAAATAGATAATTTTCATATAAGTTTTAGATATATATAATACCTTAGTCATATAAAAATTTCAAGTCATTTGAGCAAAAACTTTTTGTTTTATTAGCAAAAATTATTATTTTCTTTTTTTATGAATTTTTTTGTTAGACTCAAAAAATTCTAAAAAAAAAAGAAGGAAAGAAAGAAATCAAAATTCTGTCACACAGAATTATGGGATTTTTATTCCTCTTTCCAATGATATCTTTCTCTCCAAAATTGGATAATAAATAACCGGATGTAATGGTTTACCGACATGCGGCATAAGTATGTTTTTGAGTTATGAGCTCCCAAAGATTTGCTATGTAAATTTCGCTTTTTTCTTATAAAAGTCAAAACAACATTATTATAATTACTTTATTTGTACTTTTATTGTTGATTTCTACATCAAGGATCCTGGTCCTACCCCTATAAGTGGTATTAATACCCTCAGCGTGACACCAGACAATGATGTTGACGGCGAGACATCGAGACAATGAGGGCGCTGATAACAATGAATTTTCGTGTTTTTCTTTCAGCACACTCCTGGCGTTCGCTAATTTTGCTAGCCTTAGTTGCTGAGTAGCCTTCTTGATCTTAGGTAACTTTGGCATTGCTATAAGTTCACTTTGAAGTTATAAAAACAACGTAAATAGTTAGTGACCAAACGCAAGTGACGAAGTGCATGTAACTCCTTTGACGTCTGTGGCGTAACTGAGTCATTCTCAGAGTCTCGCGGCTCTCGCCTACTCTGACCAGCCCTCAACTCACACTACCTTTCATTGCTACCAGATGTATGAGAATCTCGAAAAAAATCTGAAAAAACCCCTGTATATATGCAAAAATAAACACGCAAAAACGATTCTGTCAAACTCAATCATACAGACGACGCAGTTACGATGACGTCATCATTTAAAAACCGCTATATCTTCATTATTTGTAAAAATAATTGGCTGAAACTTCTGGAAAGCATGCACGGCCTGTTTCTGCATAGATACAAGTAATAACTCGATTTTTTATTTTTTCAAGTTGACATGTCATCCGCCATAGCGGACGGTCCCCTTAACCAAAAATTTCCATTTTGTATGGATCACCCCCATAGTCGGGGTGATCTGTACATACTATGGGGGTGTTCCATACATGCTATTTTCACCTCAAAAAAATTCATTACAAATTATAATGAATTAGATATTGCTGTCTAAAATTAAACAAACACATTATCTAAAGTGTTCTATTACATAATAAACAAGCAACATAGAAGGAGTTTTTTTAGCCTTATCTTGGCGATCAGTATTACATGTCCATTTCATCCCTGCAATACCAATAAGAAGTTTTATGAATGATATTTTGTTGTGTGAAATAAAATAAATAAGCATCCAATATTGTTTATTTAAGGAAACAGTGGAAAAATAGTCAGTTTTGTACATTTATCACTCCTAGGCCTACCTCATTTCATGTTAAATGAATACAATGGAACATCTTTGCAATCTTGATAGCGTAATCACAAAGCTGTGTCTCCTCCCCTGTGAAGACCTTGTGGGGACTGCCATGGAGAGGGACAAAGGTCTTACCATCAGATAACTTTCTGGATCTACTGACTGCCTCCTGTAAGGTCATCACTTTCACTCCAAACTTCTTGCAAGCTTCCCTGATACTGCATCCTGTTACCACACAGTACTGAAAAGCCTCCTTCAAAGCAGTTCTGTCTGTTTGCCTCTCCCCCTTAGGCACAAACGTCCTCGGCATGTTTAAGTCTGCAAGTGAAATTACAAGTCATGAAATAACTGGTAATTACCAAAATAAACAGTATGTGTCAAGTGTGGGGGTGCAACGTACACCATCGTACGCTGCACCCCCATACCTACAGCTGTTTTTGAAAATGAAAAAAAAATGTATCCAATCACCCTACACGATTATAAACTTCACAACACATTTACAATACTGCAAATGCTCACTAAACATCATTACATGTGTAACATCCCATTTCAATTGCATTCAGAAAATATTTATTTTCCCTTACCATTTCAACCATGTAAGTTTTTTTTTGGCACCTATTACACACCTGGTACTTGCATTTCTTCATATTGAATGTAAGTAAACTATTATGTAGGGGTTTTATCTTGTTTGAAAGTAAAAAATAAAGTATGTAAGAAATTTTTGTATGCTATACCCCCTCACAACAATGTGCGCTACACCCCTACAAGCCATATTGCCTTCAAACCAGTATCACAGCAACAATGTTGGATAAAACCTAGATATATCTTCATATATCACGTACATCTGCCTAATATTCATATTCAATACCTTACCAACATGATCAGGCTTCATTCAAGATTAGGAAACAATATGATATGGATGTTTCAAGTTAAATTGGATGCTACAAAAATAAAAAAATCTTACCTCCAATCCATACCCCTCGAGCTAGAAGAAATGAAAGCAGCCATCTTGGTTCACTGACGACACCTCACATCTCGGTGTTGCCAACAGAGCTCTTCTATAAATTATCTAATTTTAACGGAGATTGTACGGTCCACCCCCGTGTACGCTAATCCCCCACATTACCCTACTTACTGGAGATAGCATTGAAGTCTCCAGGGATGTAGATAACTACTTACTGGAGGCAGCATTGAAGTCTCCAGGTCACAGATCACTACTTACAGGAGGCAGCATTGAAGACTCCTGTGATGTAGATAACTATAGTCGATTCATTTAAGGTAGATTCTTGCACCTATGAGACGTTTGTTTGGCGGCCTCTGATTGGCTGGTACTGGGAGGTAGGCCACTCGCTCAGTCTCATTATTTTCTACTGTGGCTTAGAAAACTAGCAATATTATGTTTATATTTCTTCAATCAACTCACGCTTTGCTCAAGATAGGAAAATTTTGCTCATACCATAGGATTCGGTATTAATTGTACAACGAAGTCATCGTTTCCTGAAATCAATAAGATAAAACACAAAGGAATTACAACAAGTAAAAGTGAAAAGAGAAGCATTTGATTCTTTATAACTGTTTTTATTTATCATCGGATTTCGCATCATTAACGCGATTAAGATAAAATAAAGCTTGTTTTTATACAACAAATTCACCCTGAATACGCTGGTGCTTTCAGATTTTGGATGCGTGTAAAATGTGAGGAGAAAATAAAGAATATGTCTTATTATGTTGCATCAGTAAATGATTCAAGTTTGATGGTATTGCTGAGAGAATGAGATCTGCAGGCGTCGTCATTGCGTTGTCTCTTCAGCGAGAGATTTGAGTTGCCAATTAGCGATATAAAAGGTTGCAGTTTCGACAATATTTACCATGTTATATTATTACATTTTCTGAAAATAAATACACAGAATTTCCATTATAACTGTCGAACATTTTAAATCCAATATCATATAGTATGTCTGTGCATATCTGATAAGGAAAAAAATAATAATAATCAGATGGATGCATCTGGTATCGTTAGCTCAGACCCATTTGGGCCGCGGGGAATTCAATCCAGCAAAGAAGTTGAACTCTGTGGAAAGACGACTTCACACTCTTCAACTCAGCCCAAACTTTTATCAGGTTGTTTCAATATATTGTTTCTAATTTTATTTTATGAATATACGTATTTTCAAATGAAAGAGACATCAGAGACTTATTTGAGTGATATGAAATAATAATCTCAGTGAAGTAATAAACAACAAATAATTAAGAAAGATTGACTCCCTATCAGGCTGAGTCAAGTACGGCTGCAACATAATAAGACATATTCTTCATTTTCTCTTAATATATTAGACGCATCCAAAATCTGAAAGCACCAGCGTATTCAGGGTGATTTTATTGTATGAAAATACAAGTTTTAATTCATCTTCATCGTATGACTTATTAAAAATCCGATGATAATTAAAAACAGATGTAAAGATTGAAATTTTTTCTCTTCACTTTTACTCGTTGTAATTCCTTTGTGTTTTATCTAATTGGTTTCAGGAAAAGATTATTTAGTTGTACAATTAATACCGAATCCTTTGGGATGACCAAAACTTTATTATCTTTTGGAAAACGTGAGATAAATTAAGAAATATAAACATACTGCATATTTTCTAAGTCACAGACAATAATATGACACAATGAGCGAGCAGCCTACCTCCCGGTACCAGCCAATCAGAGGCCGCCAAACAAACGTCTCGTAGGCGCAAGAATCTACCCTAAATGAATCGACTATACGTACTTACTGGAACAGCAGAATATGTCACGCAATACTCGGAACTTCTCCCTGCAATGGAGAGAAACAGTACACGGTCACTTCAACCATCAATTATGCACAGCCTAACAGATTATCTATAAGGCTGAAGGTTTAAGGGTGTAGTTTAATTCATGAATACTGTTAAGGACTTTAATACACAAGACGTAAATCACTGAATTTGCTAGAAAGAAAAGGGGCTTCAGTAAACGAATCAAGAGCATTACAGGAAAACATAGACTGGCCAGAACCCTCTTACAATCACGCACCTGCTAGCTTATTCAAAGGCTCATAGCACGAAGCAAGTATGATTTTCAGGTATAAGGAATTCTTTTACTGTAGTAGGTATGGAATAATGTGCCTGGATACCAAGGGGTCCATTATGCCCAATGGGAAAGGCGCCTCTCAGCTGTGGACAAGATGTCCATTCGCTAGCTCTCTCTGGGAACCTCTGACCATCTCTTGTCTCCTCAGTCAGCTTTGACCTCATCCAGCCATGGAAAACTGGTCTGGGGCCAGTGTTTTCCAGTTTGTGCCAGTACGTATCTGAAAAGCGTGAACCAGACATGAAATCCAGTCTTTTTGTCGCTTATTGTCTGCCCCCTTCTGGATCAGTCCCATAAATTCCTACTTTTGTGACTTTTTCCTAATTTTTCAACCTGGTTTCTCTGGCTGATTCACTCCTTCAGATACTTACTGGCACAAACAGTTTGTCATGGCTGGATGAGGTCAAAGCTGTCCGAGGAGACAGGAGATTGATCAGAGGTTCCTAGAGAGAGCTAGTGAGTGGACATCTCGTCTAGAGCCAAGTAGCACCCTTCCCACTTTGGCACAAAAAACCCCTTGGTATCCAGCCAGGTTACTCCATACTACTACAGTAGAATTCCTGACTGAAAGTCATGCGTCCTTCACCCTACGATGCCTAAGATATGTGAGAGGGGTTCCTGCTAGGCTACTTTTCAAGTAATTATCTTGATTCATTTACTGAAGTCCCTTGTCTCTTATTTTCCATCTGGAAAACTCAGTGATTTTATGCCTTCTATAATAAAGTCCTAAACAGTATTCATGGATTAAACTCCCTCCTTAACCTTTCAGCTTATAGACAATTAATTTGTTAGGCTGTGCATAATTGACGCTTGAAGTGATTGTGTATCTGCTTCAATTGCAGAGAGGAGTTCAGAGTCTTGCATGGTGCATATTCCACTGTTTCAAAATCAAGAGCCCTGTCCTATGTGAAAAATCCTAGTTCTCTGTGGAATTTAATTAACTACGGATATAATGTACCATTAATCTATCCACTCCATTTATTTGACTGCAACTGTAAATATATGTATTTAAGGGCCTGGGTATCAACTGTTTCCCCAACCGTGCATGTATTGTCTCTTAATTACTGTTTGCGCATTTTAAAACAGACTGGTCCCTTTCTTAGCCACCGCTATCCATAACAACGGGTGACCTTAACCAGTATTCTGCAAAGATTCTAGCAATTAGCTAAATTAATCTCTGCTAGGCATGAGATGAATCATTTAACATAAATTCCTTCTTTTTACTTTGAGGAAACTAGTTGTAGACGTCTACAGCCAGTACTTTTCTTTTTCGCAAATAGTGTATTTGCATTCGTAATTTGTGACTAGGAACAAATTCTCATCATGAATTGGTTCCTGCATGGAATAAAGGAAAAGCTACGTGGGGTGTCTGGGTCTTGTGTATTACTGTGACATACAAGTCAAAAGATAGCAAATTCCAATGTAAGGTTGCATGCGAGCTATTTGGTTATTGAAGGCTCTTTGCCTTTCATGTTGGTATCATTTGCATGTTATTTAGACAGTGTATGTGTAATTGTCAGTAGTACCGCTTGACATACAATACCATAGGCTTTGTTTGATGATCTTCAGTTATGGATTCTGAGACAGGCTAAGCAGTTCAAGGACATAGAACTTAAAACAAAATAAATATATTACAATGCTTTATTTAGATTGTCTTTAAAAAAAATTCTACAATAATATATACAGCATTTACACTGAAGTGTCTGTAACGGTACCAGCCCGTTTTAATAAAACAACAAAGAAAATATAACATCATGGAATTATTTAAATATCAGTAAAAAACATTTCATATATGGAAATTGCATCTAATTCTTTTATATGATTACACAGATATAAAAAACATACGGTATAAGTATATAGGGATCTCGATTGAACCAGAACATCAATGTGGAGACAATTGGGAAAAGGATAATAAGAATGATAAAAATCTTCGAATAAGGAAGAAACAATAAGATATATGTATATAACATTTTCAAGATTTTTACATTGACATTATTCTTCCCAAATAACAAACTGGTATACTTATTGCAACCTGTAAGTTTTAAACTTCTTATTGCAAAATGGCAGAACTCCTTTTTGTGTGGAACTGATAGCTACACTTCCCAATGACAAGGTTCCTAAATTGACTGGAAAGTCTTTGAGTTACTATCCAGATTTTTCATTTGATAACACTGACACTGCTTATGAATTTGTAATGCCATTATTTTGTCACATTAACTCAATTTACAGGTTTACATACAGATAATGCTGTAATGCCTTACCCCCAAGATACAAAATTATAATTAACAGGCTTAAATTTTGCAAGTTCTCCTGATACTACAAATTCAAGAAGCAGTTGACAATGTCTAGGTAACATTTAAAAACATACTTATACCTCCTGCTGACTTCATTACTCATGGATCTCCCATTTTACTTTCAATAAAACAATGCATATGAAATGATGAAACATTAAAAACACAGTTGTATCTTCATTCACTCCATATTAAGAGTATACACATCAAACAATGTACTCAACATGACTAAAAACAACTTGTTCCTTAAAAAATTACAACATGCATACAGTATATTGACGTCTTTGGCAGTTTTATCAGTTTTCACATCAATTGTAAGCAAGATGTTTTCACTTCTAAATTCAAGGTCAGCTCTCTAAAAAAAACTAAAAATCTGTTCTTACCCCTGAGTAGTGACAGAGATGGATGACCCTCGTGGAATGTTTGATTAAAAATATAAATGTCATCTAAATGTATTTTTAAATAATTATGGTATACTGCAACTACAATACCAGTAACTACTGTACAGATTAACAAATATACAAACTAGAGACAAGACAGTTTTGCAGTCATTCATTCAATACTGAAAATGTTATTGTAAATAACTCCAGTTATTCTTTCTGTCTGTTAGTAACTTTGTTAATCATACAATCATAATAGTTTGAAGGTTAATACACTCTACTTGATAGTATATTTTACTGTCAAAGGAGTAGTTATATAAGTGTAGTTATAAAAATTTTGTAATGAATGAATGAGTTCATAAAGTTGTTAGAATTCATAAGATCAAATATTTAATTTTAAGAGGATGTCGAAATTTGTTTTGTTTTAAGATATAACAATAAATAAGATAGCAATACTGTTGGAATGCAGTATTATGTGAATGACTACTGAACTAGAAAGATTAAATTATGGTAAATTATTATTGTGATCACAGGATTCTATGGTACTTGGCTGTTTCTATCAATGGCATTAAACTATGGTAAACAGCAATTCAACAATTCTAATATACTTTACAATGTGAAATGTATGAAACTGACAAATGCATGAAATTCTAAGTGTATCTTGAAATTACTGCTGTATTTACAAATATAAATACTGTACATTATCTTTCTTTCCATAAAAATTGCTATTGGTATTGAACAAGAATATGTTTATGAAACAATATTCCTGGATAGTTTTACTGTATTTAATGATGAAATACTCATGTATTACAGTATGATCTTAGATATGGCCATACTGAATAATTTGATAATGAATAATAAACGACTTGCTACACATGTGAAAAAAAGTTTTTTGCATCTTATACAAATACAATTCTTATAATAGTTTTCAAAGTAGCTATTAATTCTTCAAAAATACCTAGTTTTATCTGTTAATATTTTTCAATGTTTTTCAATGTCAGAAATGAAATGGGCTTGCAGCAGCAATGAAAGAAGTTCTGAAGCATGATGCAATTGCTTTTGAACAATATATCCATCATTCGGTACATCCAGATATGAATTCACATAAGTGATAGGAAGGATAATACATAGCCCCTCGATGTGAGGCTTAAGAATTTGCTGCCCATGAGATCCAGTCTGAAGTATATGACACTTTGTGATATATACCTGTTAGAGTAAAGAGTGAATGGTTAGTCAAGGTGAAAAGCATAGTTTATTGAATTTGAAGGAACATATTTTGGAAAAATACACATGGGAATGAAGGTTGTTAAATACTTGAATATAGATTTTCATGGATGTTAATTAAATATAGGAACAGGAAGTGTCAATGTATTGTTACTAAAACACAATGTATTGTTACTAAACTATAAGATAATTTAAACAATCTGTTCTTACCTGGCTGCTTTGCCTCTGCACAAGAATAACCAGCTGAAACAATACCAGCTAGGTACCAACGACCTGAGTCTTGAATCATGAGAGGTCCACCAGAATCTCCTTGACATGAATCTTTACCTCCTTGTCCATACCTATAACAAATAAAAAGTGGATTAGTGAGAAAAATCCCACTATTTCATGTGAATTTTTAAATAGCTTTCTCATCAATCTTAATGTATCAAATATTTAAGCTGTCACTGAAATTTCCGTTTTAATCCAAATAACCTTGAATGACTTATCCACAGTACCTCACACAATTCTGACTCTTTGCTCCATGTACTGTCTGAGTATTTTTTTTTATTGTGCTGTGCTTCACAAATCCAATGACAAAACAGTAGCATTCATAGCCAGATTTGTACTTTAAATAAATTTTAAAAATAATTGTTCTTGAATAGATTAATTATCCAGATCTTGGATGATACAATGTAAATGAAAACTGCCAAGGGAAATTTATCCACTTTATATTTATTACACTTTGTATATTTTACACATAATCCAGCTGTTACAAGTACCTGCAGTGGAACACTGGTGTCATTACTCAATTACGTTCTTAATTGATAATTAATTTGGTAGCTTGGTAACAGCTAAGAAATCTTACATCACCAGCATCAGTTCTCAGTCAGACTTGCCTTCAAAGAACCAGAACACATAAGCACAATTTCAGTCACTGCAAGAGCACTATTAAATGACTGGTGAATCATTTAACAGTGGCTCTTGATACCTACATAATAAAAAAATAAGAATACTGATACTGGTCCTTTGCATACTAAATTTCTTACATTACACAATTTCAGTCACTGCAAGAGCACTGTTAAATGACTGGTGAATCATTTAACAGTGGCTCTTGATACTATATAATAAAAAAAATAAGAGTAGTGATACTGGTCCTTTGCATTCTAAATTTCTTACATCACCAGCATCAGTTCCCAGTCAGATTGGCCTTCAAAGAGCCAGAACACATAAGCACAATTTCAGTCATTGCAAGAGCACTGTTAAATGACTGGTGAATCATTTAACATTGGCTCTTGATACCTACATAATAACAAAAAAATAAGAGTACTGATACTGGTCCTTTGCATACTACTGTAATATGTATAATGCTAGTCACACTTCATGTCAGCCATCTTCATCAGCATGGCACAAGGAACACTTTGAGGACAGAATGGTACCAAGTTGGACTTTATTCTCCCACCAGCAAGTCTTGCCTCTGCCTTTACAGATCTACCGAAGTGGCGAGAGCTTGTTTCATACCACCTGCTCATTCAGTGAACAGCCATGTGCCTACCTCCAGTTGAGTATCCATATTCAGCAATATGCCTGCATGCCACTTGTAGTATAATGTTTGTCAGTGTCTACCAAGTACCTGCAAAACTTAACATGGCTATGTGCAAGTCTTACTAGTATCTGTTGCTAGCTTTGGAGATCGGCTGCCTCTCAGCATTCTAAGTTTTTCCATGTGCCATCTTTGCCATCAAGATCAGAACTTTAACTTTTGTTGATGTTTATTCAACTACTCATCTTACAGTTTCTATGTTATTTCAGTGACTAACTTTGATATGCAAAACCATGGTCACAGCTCCCTATTGCTGACTGTTTTCATCTCACTTGCTGCCATTACATAGGTAATGTACTTGGCAAAGAGAAATTCAAAATGAGTAGTTTTGGGTTTGATGTTTGTGTATGTAGCATCACTTCCTGGCAGGATGAATCATCTTTTTGGAACACCAGGGCTCTGTGGGTTTGATGCTCTAGGCATACTTCTTTCAAAGTTGTCTCTACAGCTTTTCCATGGGGACAAGACAAAGGAAATAGTTTCTTCACATCCATGTTCACGCTACTGATGTCCAGTACTATCATGGATATCTGCTAGATGTCAGGGATCAGATGACTAAGGGTCTACAAGTATATACCGTATCTAGCCTTATAACCTATCTATGTTTTTCCCATTTCAAACTTAGTCTTTATACAGTAATGAGGTAGGCCTCTCATACTCCATGACAAAGGATCTTCAACCATGGATGTTTCTTATTTTTTACCTTGTCCTTACCCCTCTTACGCCGGAGCGGTAAATAAAAAATTGTCTCCCGTGTGCCGGAGAGGTTTCGGAGTGAGCGCGGAAGCGGAAAAAATATTTTTTTCAAAAAATCACAGCGCGCTTAGTTTTCAAGATTAAGAGTTCATTTTTGGCTCCTTTTTTTGTCATTGCCTGAAGTTTAGTATGCAACCATCAGAAATGAAAAAATTATCATTATCATATATAAATAATGCGATATATGATAGCGCAAAAACGAAATTTCATATATAATTGTATTCAAATCACGCTGTGCGCAAAACGGTTAAAGGTAACAAGTTACTTTTTTTTCGTTGTAATGTACACTAAATTGCGATCAATTTGGTATATCAACACATGTGGAAACGATAAAAGCAACACAGAGAAAATATTATCACAAAATAATGCATGAATTCGTAACGCGCGGACGTAAACAAATATTTTTTTCAAAAATTCACCATAAATCTAAATATTGTTCTAGAGACTTCCAATTTCTTTCAGAATGAAGACAAATGATTGAATATTACTATACTGTAAGAGTATTAGCTTACAATTGCAGTTTTCGACCATATCTGACGAGTTAAAGTTGACCGAATGTCGAATTTTTTATATATATATTTTTATATGCAATTATTTCGGAAATAAGAAAAGCTACAACCTTCAAATATTTTTCGTTTTATTCTACATGAAATTGCGCACATTTGCATATATTAAACTCTATGAAATGCCTAATATGAAACGGAGAGCAAATATTCCGAGAATGGGACGTACGTATTTCGGAGATTTGTGGCGGAGAATCCGCGCGCGGAGGGAAGGAAAGATTTTTTTTAAAATTCACCATAAATCTAAATATTTTGCTAGAGACTTCGAATTTGTTTCAAGATGAAGATAAATGACTGAATATTACTAGACTGTAAGAGTTTTAGCTTACAATTGCGTTTTCGACCATTTCGGTAGAGTCAAATTTGACCGAACGTGGTTTTTTTTTCTATTTATCGTGATTTATATGCAAATATTTCAAAAATGAGAAAAAGCTACAACCTTCAATTATTTTATGTTGCTGATTCAACATGAAATTGCGCACATTTTCATATATAAAAACTTTATGTAACGGCTAATTTAAAATGGTGTAAACATTACCACAATCGCACGTATGATTTTTTTGTTTTTCGGAAGAGTTACCGCGCGGACGTAAAGAAAATGTTATTTTTTTTCATAAATTCACCATAAATCAAAATATTGTGCTAGAGACTTCCAATTTGTTGCAAAATGAAGGTAAATGCTTGAATATTACTAGAATATAAGCGTTTTAGCTTACAATTGCGTTTTTCGACCATTTCGGTAGAGTCAAAGTTGACCGAAGGTTGAAATTTTGGCAATTATCGTTATTTATATGAAAATATCTCAAAACTGATAAAAGCTATAGCCATGGGTTGTTTTTAGTTGTATTGTGCATGAAATTGCGCACATTTCCATATATAAAACTTTATATAACGGCTAATTTTAAAATGGTGCAAACATTACCACAATCGCATGTATGATTTTTTTCGGAAGAGTTACCGCGCGGACGTAAGGAAAAAGTTTTTTCATAAATTCACCATAAATCGAAATATTGTGCTAGAGACTTCCAATTAGTTGCAAAATTAAGGTAAATGATTGAATATTACTAGAATATAAGCGTTTTAGCTTACAATTGCGTTTTTCGACCATAGAGTCAAAGTTGACCGAAGGTTGAAATTTTGGCAATTATCGTTATTTATATGAAAATATCTCAAAACTGATAAAAGCTACAATCATGAGTATTTTATTGTTGTATTCTACATAAAAATGCGCACATTTTCATATATAATACTTCATGTAACGACTAATTTACAATGGTACAAAAATTATGTCAAAGTGACGAAATAATTTCCGAGATGTGTCACAGATACTTTTTAGTGCGGCAAGAAAGAAATTCGCGCTTGCGCGCCTGCGTAACGATTGTAAACAAAACAACACCTTGATCCGTGAACTCCCAGCATCCCCCAAGGCGCGTGATTCAAAAGTTTTAGGCTGGTTGGCCTATAAGTATTTTTCCGCGAATTTAAAAAAAAACTTTTGTAAGTCGACGTAAAATACGTCCAGTCGGCGTAAGAGGGTTAAAGTGGAAATTGCCAAGAAGCACTGATTCTTTCGAGTGACCTGCTGGAATGAACGTTGGTGCAACTTCTTTTTCTCTATGGAACCAGGCTTTTAAGGGAGTTCTCAGGACTATCCTTCAAAATTTTCATGGTCATAAGAGTTCTTGTTGAGAGGACAGCATCTTGGTCATATAACATAATCTTGGAGGGATGACCAGCTGAGCTCTACTCTATCTGCAATATTTCTCTACAGGGTTAGACCTTTATGTGGCTTGAGTTAGATTAGTATTTTTTTTTTTTGCCTTACCTGAAAAGGCTTAGATATCCAGACCCTCAGCTGCTTTACGGCATGAACAGGCATGATTTCCTTTGCAGACTCAGTCAGGATCAAGGAACAAACAAGTTGGCTTCTTTATGAGAGGAATGTGCGAGTATTCGTGTATCTTAGCCTTGTTTCCTTTGAGCCACAAGTCTTAAATTTGAACTTTGGATTCAGGTTGGTCAGTTTCATGAGAAAATCCTACAGCTTTGTTCCCACTTCCCTGGTTTTCACATAGGAATGTGGTCTATTATTTGGGTCTTCATACAAAATATATTATCTCTACTTGTTATCTACTCTAGCTTCTAGGTGTACTGTAACACTTTTAAAGAGCATACCATTTTATGTGGGCTACCAAATCTGTACTAATTAAGTGAAACTGTTTTGGTAGTAATGAAAGCCACATCATTTAGCCAGGGCTTGGCATATTTCTTTAGCCATCCTCATCATATATTTACTCCCATTTTCCACTGTAGTCTGGCAAGAAGGGGTCTTTGATAGGGGCAAGACATCTAAAGTTAAGACTTCTTCAGTACTCTTTCACTATAAATTCTTCTTGCTTATGCCAAAATCTAGGGGATAGGGTTAATCAGGACAGAGAATGTAATAATTGCTTCCCAAGATCTGTTTGCCCTTCAACAGATGATGGAAAAACACTGGAAAAAGTTGACAGAACTGCAGAGAGTATCCATAGACCTGGAAGAGGCACATAATAGAATTCCACACCTAGAGGTTTGGATGTGTTTGCGAGCAAAGGGAATAAGGCAGTCCCCGGGTTACGACGGGGGTTCCGTTCTTGAGACGCGTCGTAAGCCGAAAATCGTTGTAAGCCAGAACATCATCAAAAATACTAAGAAAACCTTACTTTTAATGCATTGGGTGCATTGAAAACTAGGTAAACTGCATTCCTATTGCACTTTTCATCAAAAAAACCTTCAAATATTGATTATTTTGCATTTTTGGTGTCATATTTCATCTGCCAGATCAGTGTTGTAGGCTTCGTAACTCGGGGACTGCCTGTACTGGAGAAGTGTATAAGAGGTTGGTCCAAAGGAGCAAAGACAGGTAAGAAGCAGTGTTGGGTTAACTGAATGTCTACCACATCTTTCTGACCAGGTAAAGAATAACTCAAAAGGTTCCACCACTTACCTTTTTTTTAAATTATTGGGATACAATAAATATACACATTACAGTATAATATTCTTTTGAAAGATGAAGAAATCTTACCCTGCACACATCATCTCATCATATATAATAACGTTGATGCCTTTCTGTCTATGCCAGTCCTCGCATAACCTTGAATCAAGGATTGGGACATCAACTACTTGAAGTTTCTTTGGTCTTGCACGGGAGCCTGTATGCAGTAAACAGATATAATGATAAGAATGGATATAACATGAAAACTTCACAAATTGTTCCTTAAGTGACAAGAATCGCACTGTAATTCATTTGATCAAAGTCTAACAACTCGCAAAGTTTTATGTGAGGAAATGAAAAATGATCTCTCATAACACAAGGTTAGTAACTATTTCAACTACCATTAAAACTGCCTTAAAACTAATGTTAAAAGTTGAAAGTTAACATCAAAGAATAAAGAACCAACAATGGTATAAACCACGTTTTCTTTAAATTTTGCCCTGAATGTTAAAAACGACTATTGAACGGATCGTTTTTCTGGTCAAACTAGCCCTGGAGCACATCATACACACAAACATAAAGTATCATCTTTCTTGCACAGAAACGTCCAGAATCTGAAATGCTCACAGTGCTTCTTACTGGGCTAGTCTTGTCACCTGCAACAGCACATAACGCAATAAGGTTATTATTCAGTTTTAGAAGGTTATAAGTCAACAAAATATTAATTTCACCCATATTAGGAATCATAGTCAGCAGTAATTTTCCTGTCAAATATGAGTCAGATGATACAAAAAAAAAAAAGTTAGGTAAGCACTTATAAACTGATCACATATGCACCCTAAAGTATTAGATTGTGTCAGAAGCAGTCTGCAGCATTATAATCAGCTGGTATCCTTGGCTCTAATGTCTAGTCAGTCTAAATATTTGTTGACATTAGTATCTTTTCATTACCAGATTGCAATGCCCCCCATCCAGCTGCCCAAGCATAACTGCCCAGCCAATCTGTGCCTTTTTCTGGCAAACAGATGGGCTGAATGTGAGGCTCATAATGCACAGGAGAATCTAGGGTGATCACAGCTACATCAAATCTGTCAGCCTGTGGTGTGAACTTGAAGTTTGGATGAACCTGCAAGTTAGAGATATTAGTAAAGTAATACCATGTGCAACATTTTTTAATGAATAATAACTGCAACTACAGCACTTTATAGAGTATGGCAGTAAACATGAAATTTGGTACTCATTTACTCTGAAGATTTGAGTAGAGAAGTAGCATCCATTGTGACATAATTTTAAATGTCCAATATAAGCAGGGACACTACTAAGTTTTCATGTGGCAATGTTTATAAATAGATTGATAACTTCAACTAAGTTACTGTTACATTTTCACATGCTTTTTGAATATTTAACCTACTGAAAGAATAAAAAAAATGAAATTTTTAGAATAACAGATATGCAAAGCCATAAAAATGCAATTGAAAATGTTTCTTTAGGAAATTCTAATTTTAAAATAAAATCAATACATAAAATTAATACACTTACCAAAAATTCTGTTGTGTGCTATGTGGTTATGGAATTGGAATTCATAGTGGAATTAATAGAACATAATACATCCATACCGATTAAAATTCCACTACAGTTCTGGTGAGTATTGGAAATATTTTTTTTATATAAGTTGTGAGGTTAGGTATTATCTTGCCAAAAGGTAGGCTACCTTTGTTAAGGTCACTAATGCATCATTATTTATCGTGCCAGATTAGTTTTTGTAGTTCACAACTTTGTTAGGTTAGGTATTTGCATCCTTATACTATCATGTTTCAGTTTCAACCAAGGCTATATACTAGTTAAGTTTTTGCTCATTAATAGGCCATTTCTTCTTTTTGGATTAGGTATCTCCTTTCCTTATTTCTTCTGTTTTGTGCTTTGTTCCTTCTTTAAAATAACTAGTATCATAGGAAGTTTCTTGGTAAAATATTAGATATTTCATGACTTTGTACAATATACATTGTATTGAATTTTTATTCATAGATTGCTTGTTTATAACTGGATATATAGCAGATTAGAATTTTAATGATTTTTACCACTACATTTTCACAGTGCTCCTACCTTCTTTCCCTACCTAGGTTGATATCTGTGTCTAAGTAAACTAAACATTTCTGCCTGTATTGCCCTCAAGTTTTGTAACTTTAAAAAATTTAGTATCTGTCCTCATGTTCCATACATTTAAAAAAATTTTCATTAGCAGACTTAAAAATTCACGTCAGAAAGAATTATCTCTGAAGGACCAATGATACAGTTACAGGTTGACTGGCAAATTGAAACCTTATAATTTTGTTTGTTTTCCTTTAATTGTGAAGTACATATGTTAACAATGTTGCTGAGTGACTTAGCTTTCGAGATCTAGGTCATTCTAACCAATGGTTAGAATGACAACCATTATATTTCCAAAGTTTTAAACTAAAATTATATTTTTAATACTGAATGTTAAGATGTGCAGAATTAATGGCCTTCTTCGCTATGGTATTTCAAGTATTTTATCACTTCCGTAAAAATTACTAAATGCATTCATACATATGATTGTTTTTGTGTATGTGATGGTATATTCCAGGTAAAACCTAACTCTCAAAATTTTCAACTAGACATTTTATTGTAATTTCAGATATTTTCAATCAGAATTGCTGGAAGACATGCTAAAATTCACATCTTGAACCCTCTAACATAAAATTAAAGAATGAAAACCCAAACTTTAAGCATATGAAATATTTATTAGTATAAATGTCTGTATAATATTTAATCGTATTTCAAATCTTCCTATTCCTTTATTTGTAATGATTTGTTTTATTATTACAATACTGATGTAGTAAAGTGTGAGAGGGTAAACAAAGGAAGCAGATAAAAAGTTACAGGGCAATCCAGTTCTCACTTGAAAGCAAGTAAATACATAACATAAATAGTACAGGCAGCCCCCACTTGCCGCAGCATCGGTCAATGGTGTTCTGGTTTTACGGTGCTAGGCTAATGATTATGTTAACTAGATTTGTTGCTGGTAAGCAAATTTTGGCACCGTTAAGAGGTGTATCAGCATCAGTAAGTGGTTTATGTGTTGGTGTCAGTAAGCTGTTTACTGGCCTCGATAACCAGTTAACAGCGCTGAAAAGTGGTTTACCAGTGTTTATGGCATTGTGAACACCACTTATTACCATGACTAGTGTGATGTTACGGTTAACACCGATTTTTGGTTATCAGCGCTCGGCCGAGAACAGAAACCCCTGCGACTAACCAGGGACTGCCTTCTAAATATCCAGTGGACATGCACCAAACGTTAAATTGTCAAAACAACTGTGGTTTGTATGATTGCCATACCTTAATGTCAGAGGCACCATAGATACGTGGTTCCAGTGGTTCTTGATCAGAATTGAGCACATAATCCCCCAATGTCACCCGAATCTGAGTTGGTCGAGCCCTGGGTAAAACATTAAAATAATATGGATATAATTTACAGTAAACTTTACCAATCATGATAATGGTTTCAAGTTATTATCCTGATAGCTAAACTTCTATCATCCTGAAAAATGTCCATGATAAAAAGGAGGTGACTCAAATTTTTAGCCAAGTTGATATGAAATTTAGTTTTGAATCTTTCTAGTACATGGATGCAAATTATTGGAATGTCTGTTTTGTATTCTTGAATTTATTCAGTTCTACAGCCTTCATATTTTGATGACAGAAACTCTCATTAATTACATATTCAATTTGCTCATTACACAAAACTAAACATTTGAAACAGAACAACTGAAGAATCTCTGCCTTTACTTATTAATTACATAATCAAGTTGCTAATTACACAAAACCAAACATTTGACAAAGAACAACTGAAGAATCTTTGCCTTTACTAAAGTGTAGTGTATGTTATTGATTCACAAAAAATTCCAATTGCTAACAAAATTGAATAAAAGCAGTAGCTGTAAAATTTCATATAAAATTTAAAGGTAAATTTAGTACTCTGGTGCAAGGTAACTTAAAATATTGGAAAATAAAGTTGGCTTATATGTACTGCATTAATGTAATTGCATAATAATACGGAACGGCACTTACTTGGCAACGCAGTGTCCAGCTGTGACAACGTGGTACTGGTTGATGAGAGAGCCACCACACCGACTTGATCCAATCCGAATGTAAGCCTAAGAGGGTCAGGGAAGGTCAAAGGGATGGGAGGGAATGCAAAATATCATGAAAAACACCTTATCATTGTGTTGCGATGAGTATGGCCTTTTCTATACGTAATTTGCTTTACATAATTTTTAATGCATCATGCAAAAAAGTTTAGGAATATTCCCAGTACATTTTGACTTGAAATCAAACCAGTGAGTCATTGAAGAAAAGGTAGATTTAAGAACATGGTGAAAAATAATACTAATTAGAGTACTTTTAGATGCTTAAGTACAAGCAGAGCCTGCAGAAATTGAATAGTAGAATTCTTACTTTTTTCTGAGGCTAGAACTGTGACTGTTTCAAATATGGGAAAGAATGGGTTTCATTTTTAATGCAAGAACAACTTAAGGATATTTGCATAGTGTACAATTCTATTATTAATGCCGATGATTATGTCAGTTATGAAGATAAAAAATACTAATGATCTCTACAACATTAGTATATTTTGAACATAAACAGAACTGGAAAGGATCAATAAAATCACCCAGTTGCAAGAGAAGTTATGAATGAAATCAATTACATAGCCCTCACCAAAGCAGAAGGCAAGGCTGAAATTAATTTGAATTCAGCCTAGACATTTATCTTTTGTAAAGGTTTCTTAGAAATAACTCACTTGATGTAAATAATCAACATCATAAGTATGTACAATTCTACTTCCTCTTGCCAGGAGGAACAGATTTGTACTTTCTTTCGAAGGTTTTAAGGGTATAGTACAGTATTCTTTTTCCTAAAGTCCTACGGGACCAGAAAAATTGTGTACCTCTTGCAAAAAGTTATGGGGATATCTACTGAAATACCTGGAACCTGGTTAGTGATGGCAACCTTGGCACCAGTTGGTAGCCTGTACCTTCAGAAATTACTATAATTTTGTCTGTGGATTGACACAAGTCAGATCTAGATCCAACCACTAGTCCTGTGGAGGGCTGCAGATAATGGAGCTGCCTTAGTATATCGCACAAAAGAGACATAATCATGACTCCAAAAGCTGCCATGGAAATTTATTTGTCAGCTCGTGCCAAACTATGGCAAGAGGCCCTGGTGAAATTATATTTCCCACTACTGTTTCAGGATAAAGTCCTAATAGCTATAATTGGACAGGGTGGGCTCTGCTATAATTCATCCATACATCTACAGTGGCCCCTTTTTACGCGGAAATAAGTTCCCGAAGCTACAGCAAAATTCCCTCTAAAAATGCTTACAACTGCAAAATACCCTGTACCCCTTAAACTAAAATGCTTATAACTCCCTATTTTAACATTTGACTGCTTCATTTGATAGATCAAACAAAAATACATCCCAAACCATCATTCCAAAGCACCCAAAGTAACCTTACATTACAGTAGTCTCCTACTATTTGTTACTCTTAAGTAGGTTATATACGCCTCAAAAATGCTTATAACTACCTGTTTTAACAGTTAATCACCAAATTTGACAGTTCAAACAAAAATATACCTCAAACTATCATCCCAGAACGCCCTAATATTTCAAAGTCATGTTGCAAAATGAAGTACCAGCCTACAAATGTTACTCTTGTATCCCCTATCAGTCAGAAATGCAAGTTTCCTTCAGCCTACAGCATCGTTCTGCACATCGTTCTGTACATTTTGTGTTGTAAAATGATTTTGACAGGATATTTGCGGTACAAGTACGTATTTTAGTGAATATTGCTGTATGAAAAAAATCTGTGAATAGGCGAATTTCCTGTGAATAATTCGGATATGTCACACAGAAAACTCCACGAATAGGCGAAGCCATGAATGTTGAACCATGAATAAGGGGGTCAACTGTATATGTATTGTGATCATTGTTTAGTTTTATCAACTAGTGCTTATAATGATATTTCTGAAGACTACCCCCTAAAGTGAAGGTGAGTCATGAGTGATTATGTTATATCAATAATGTGGAGCGTATGAAAAAATGGTTTATTAGAATGAACCTCTTGCTTATAAGAGTATCCTCTTCCCTAAGCCTCTGTCCTTGTAGCTGATGAAGACAGCATACAATGTACTACTGAGAATTCAGTTTGCCTCCAGTGGACTTATGGAATTGACACATGCATCCACAGCTGGAGCATCTGGGATTTGGATAGATCCACAAAAGGGTTTGTAAAATAAATACTAGGCTCATATTGAAAATAGTTTTTCTTAATAGTATGTACATACTATTATTACCTTTTTCAATGTTCTATTTTTAGTGTTTAGTAGTATGTCTTGTGTATCTGATTCTAATAACGTAGCATTAGTTCCCATCTCAATTTCTAATACTATTTCCTAGAATTCTGTTCTCTTACCAATATTCCTCTTCCTTACTAACCTTATCCAGTCAGTACTGATGAATATTGATGAAGCTCCATTCTCATTAAACTGCTTCACAATAATAATCTACTATAATTATTGTACCGATGACTTACCCCTCTGTATATCTTTCTCTTTCACTACCAAGCTTTCTCTTCAATCTGCCAACACATCTTTGTTTTCTCTTTCTTCACATCTAACCTCTAATCCAAACGACATACCATAACCTATTCAATAATTCCAAGGTACAGGTAGTCCCTGGTTATCAGTGCGGGGTGCTGATGAGCAAAAACCGCAATTAACCGAAACTCAGCAGTTAATGGCAACGAGTTTCAGTGAATGGCGCCAATAACCGGTTAATGGCACCTCTGTTAGGTATGTTATGGCGCCATAACGCTATCATCGACACCTTATGGCACAATAAATTGCCAATTTTATGGCGTTAGACAAGTGCCATAAAACCGGATCGCCATCAACTGAGTCCGCTGATAACTGGGGACTCCCTGGACAGTTTTTGTCTGTTTCTCTGCAAATTCTTGTATCCAATGCTTCAGCTACGTTTATAATAAAATTTCATTCAATTAGCATTTTGAGTTTTTCAGTTATTTACACATTGGTGAAATTACACAGAGTATTTCAAATTGCTAAATCTATGTCAAACAATTAGCTTTTCTTTTTAATAAGCTGCAAAAATTCATAGATATCAAATGTGACAGTGTTCCAAATTGTCATGTTAATGCATCCACTATTACATACTGATATTTCCTGCATCCGATCCTCAAACAATTTTAAGAAAGTAACTCCTAAGGTATACCCTACATGCTGCTGACCAAGAATCTTCTTGGCTCCTCATGGATTATAATATTTAATATTAAGTTAGAAGACTTCCATGTTATTGAGGCTATAACCCTGTGGTTGAAGTATGTATCCAGTCTTTGGCTACAATTTTCTATCCTGTCAAGTTTAGTTTGAGAATGCAGCATTACAAGCTACTCTAATCCTCCCCTATTGTTATTCATGCCTCTTTAGATCACCTGTGAATCACCACAAATACCAATGATTTAAAATTTAGTTACCATCTACTTAATGCACCTACCCTTGCTGAATGAAGAAAATCTTTGAACATTGTTGGTAAGGCTTGAGCAAATGAGGTGTGTAGATGATTTTCAGTATCCTATCATTCCTGTTTTATTTGCAGTTTCATCTACTGTGAATCCTACCTACACTCAATACAGAAGCTTTTGATATTTTTCTTTTCATTTAATTCTAGTTTAACATTATCTATGCTGTGATTCATTGTAAAACAAAAGCCAATTCAGATAACTTGCATAACTTTATTCATTTTATATTTATTTACTATATAGGTAACCCCCACTAAAATGTTCAAATTGGAATTTTGTAAAAACTTATGGAGTAAATTGCAAAGTATTTCAGTCTTGCTGGGTATGGAAGTTGTCAAATAAAAATATACTGTATATAGTAGTACCGTACAAATAAATTCCAGAATGCAGTGCTTTAATCTAAAATTATCATGTTAACTAGGAACCTTAATATATTTTTCTTAAGAACAAGATTCAGTGAAGAAAAGAGTTTGCCTGACCTGCCAAGGGAATGAGCCAAAACCAGCTTCGCTGCCTCCGACAATTCTCCTTTGTGCACTCAAACGATCACTGGCGCTAAGACCACAATCTGAAATACATAAATTGTCATTAATACTACATAGTCCCTTCATTGGAACAAATTTCATATCAAAGGTCAAAGTCTTGATAGAATATGCAAATTAATCAATACTACTACTAGTAATCAAAATACAATGTGATGGCAATGATTTGAATATTACTGCCTTCATTATCATGCATCCAACAAGACTGATAAAATTGTGAACATTTGGTAAAATTTGATTTTTATTCCTAAAGTGGACAGTACACGATAATTCTCCATCCACTCCACTTGATATTAAGTGCAAGTAAAACCGAGGCAGGTGGAATATACATACACTATTATGTATTAGTTGGCAAATAGTTTTCAGAACATACAGTCTAATGTCACTATGTGCTACTAACTTTGGAGTATTTAGAGGTCATGAGTTCTCTGCATACATCATAAAAAAAAGATGAACAGACATCATTATTAACTTGAAATACAGTATATATATATATATATATATATATATATATATATATATATATATATATATATATATATATATATATATATATATATATATACACACACATACAGAAGCACTTCTCTTAAGGCAATGGAATCATTATACGTAATATATTCTGAGACAATCTTTTAAAGGACATACATAATCAATAGTATGCAATATAAGTCATGGATTATACACAATGAGAATTATAAAGTTGTTTACTACCAATGAACTTTTTGGAAGTAATACTATTGTGGATGACCATAATCGTAATCTTCATTTCATATCATAGATCAGTCATAAGCAGTGGCGGCTGATGGCTATCATTCATAGGGGTGCTGCTTATTACATATTTTTTTTTTTTTTAAATTCCTTGATATTATCTGCATAAATACACACTTTTTCTCTCTCTCTCTCTCTCCCCTCTCTCTCTATCTCTCTCTCCCGCTGAGGAAGGCAGCAGAACCGCTGCCTACTATTTTGAATTTTATTCATTGAAATCAATGTGGTTGTCATTTTTTCCCACTTAGTACTGCAACTCGCCACCGAGTTGATTATTCTGCATTACATTATATATCATCAGTATCGCCACTCATTTGATCACTATCACTAATAGTACATATTGATTAAGCCTTGACAAATTTCAAAACATAACTTCTCCCTCTAACAGCTAGAGTGACTGCTCGAGAGGGCATTGCTCCCGTCACCTTTACGCGCGGGCTGGCTACCACATTATCACTCTGCTAGCAAAATTAGAACGGCCGGGCACCGCAGTTCCACATATTATTTCAATTCATTTTTTTTATATAAAACAAGAGAATGGTAATAATTTTTTAAGGATTATTGATAATCTATACTTAATTTCTCATATTCATAATTTTGTGCATACATATGAAATCTATGGGGGGGGGGGGGGGGGGGGGGGGTGCTGCTGCTGCAGTGCCACAGTGCCTACTGACGAGCCGCCACTGGTCATAAGCCCATAACTGATGTTCTTGTATTATTAACGTATTCAGCATATATGTACGAGATTTCTGTTGCCTGCTGTCAGAGAACACTGTATGAACATAAATTTTATATACTTTATAAATATGAACATGAATTTTTATACATTATAAAAACACAAGTTTAGAAAGAAGTTTGGTTAATAGGTACTACAAATCTTTGCATATAAAAATTGCCCTTCCCTCCCCTGTGACTTGGCAAAGATACATTAATCTAAAACCAAGACTTCAAAACAAGGAAAAATAAAAAATTAAGTGGAATGGGTGTAAATTCCTATAAAGTCGTATCTTACCAATTTGTCTTATCAATTCCGTGGAAGAAGAGAACTGTCCCCTCAGTAACTCGCATAGGAACAGCTACAAATAATCTATGAATCACGAAAAGTGTTTTAAAAATGATCCCCTTGTAAAATTCTGTTGAGGAAAGCGAGGTAATAAATTACGTTGAGTGTAATATGGAATAATCTTAAAAGTAATGAAATTTCTCTCATGTAGGAATGAATATGCACTTACTAAGATCATTCCTAATGGGCCCATAATCAACGGGGATGAGACCTGAGCTGTCATCTCTGTAGCTTTCATGCCCTCTCTGTCCTCTTTGGTTGGGTCTTGTGCAGCAAGCAAAGAGAAATCCTCCACATCCACCATCAATGAGACCTCCACTCAACCAACAAAAGAGAAAAAATTCACAAGATCCTGCATAGCAAAGAGCAGGGTCACCCAGGAAAAATCTTCTTGTAGCTTGAGATAAGTCTGTAATAAATAAGTTGTATATTTAGAGGCTATGTCTTATATATTTAGAGACTATTATCTTACAATATAACTGAGTAAGTTAGCAACAGAACCCCTCCATGTTAAATTCTCTGTGAACAGAAGAAAAATATCTAAAACATTTTCTTTACACAGACATAAAGTGTAAACAAAGGCTTATTCAGTAACATGTCATGGCTTTGTTCTCAGTATTCAACAGAAAAACTGTCGGTGGTAAAGTGTTCGGATCTTATTGTTTCTCAATGGATTTATTTCAATAGCCAAAACTCTTAGTTATAGCCACATGAATTACATGATAAATTTTAGAATACAGATGTTTATTTTCTTTTCTGCTGTTTTCATTACTTAAACGCCATTCCTCTTCAGCTCATGAAATTTGTGCCTGTTTTCCTTCACCTTCTGTGGACTTCCAGATTTGTTATTCTTTATATTTCTCATCCTCCATAATAAATTATACTAAAACAATGTCAGCTAATAGCCTCACTTTTAATAAATTTTTTAAAAATTTTGTACCACAGGCACTGAAAATTTCCTTCGCTACATTATTACAAACAAGGTCTGAAAAATCAAGTCTGTTTGTTATTTTCAGAGAAGCAAAACAATTCCTTCAAATTTACCCAAAATCCCATTTAAAGCTCTCTCCCATAGTACTTCTACAAATTCTATTTAAATTTTAGATATACGTATTGTCAAAAACCTACACAGTTAATCTGCCAAAAGCCATTGTAATACCTCCTGGAGTACATTTCTATACTGAAAAAAACTTGGCGTTTCTTCCACCCAATAAGTTCTCATCTACTTAGATTATCTCTGTGCCACTGTCAGTATATATGCTAAGCTTTGTCACAGTATGTTGATGTTTCTATTTCCTTTGTCTGGAAAAGCCACTGGTCCAGATTACAATTCTGATAACCCCAATTCAAAAGGGGTTCTATCCCAATACAGGTGTTGACTTTGGCCTTGACAATATCAATGTTTTGGAGGGGGAGGGGCCAGAAAGGTTCCTCCCTTCAGGGGCATCCTTTTAAGAATTATCACATTGTTCTGCTGGTACTTTCTTACAGTGTCTGAAGAGCAGCAATTCTCCAAGGGAGTTGCATACATGTGACACTGTGGCATTCCTTTTGGAAAAATACTTACAAATATTATCTACCAGAAAAAAAATGCAAATACTGGGTTCTAGCATATATATACATTGGGGATACAATTTAAGAGTATTTCAAGGTGTTCTTATCAGAAAAGAAACCGTCCCAAGGATGCATGAAGTCAGGCAAGTATGAACTTTTTTCTGATATTCTATAATAGCTCATTTTAAAAGGCCATTCCACAAAAATTACCATTAACTATAACATTCATATAACCATGGTCCTAGCAACATGAAATTAATGCAGCATAACTCCTCACAATAAAAGTACTACCTTTTAAATCTGGCTGATAGACTTACCAGCATTCCTTTTCCTCTGTGGAGTTTTGCGGACATTCCTTTGAAGAGGTAGAGCGTGAGGCCTGTCAACATATACATCAGGCCCTTCAAAGTCATATCCGTCATATGCTAATTCTCTCTCAAGTTCAGTAATGCCCGATCCTGCAATTCCTAATCGTTCTGCTATCTGAGTTGCCTGAAGGGCATCAAAGCTAAACCTGCAATAAGAATAATTTCATCAATAATACCATTTGTTACAGTCAAGACTTACAACAATACAAAATTTAGCCAGAAAAATTAGATTAATCAACTGTTACGCACTTGTTCCAAAGCATATATAGTGCAGTATAGGCAAAATGATGTATGGTAACTAGTCTGCTGCATTCTTAAGACTTACAATGTTCTCTAAAATGGTTATGTGGTTACAGAACTAGTTTCTGTTCAGTATTTTTTATAATTGAACTTTTATATTTGTTTCCCTTAATTATGTAACTAGCATTACCCCATTGATATTAATAACCGTTCTCTCTTTACCCCAAAAGCATCTCTCATGTCCTCCTTCATTCTTTTTGTCAATATTCTATATACATTTGGCAATAAATTCACTTTTCAAGAACTCAAGCCATCATTCGTGCAAAGTAAATAGCCAAATTTCATTCACACTGTTGAATTAACCAAACACCCAGCTCATCTTTGTCTCCTATTCTACCTTAATTTATAAAATTTACTCTACAACTCAGATCTAGATCAATTATTTCCATTCTTTCAACATCAATATTGACAAAACTTTCCTCTTATCATTTTGGTTTCCTCAATGTAAAGGCCTTAGGACAGGCAACCAAATATCTTATTTATCCTTCAGATGGACACTTTCCTATGGGAAAAGCCAAAAAGACCCTTACCTTGCCAATGAGACTTTATCACACTTAACTTGAACTGATCAGGATCTATAATCAGGAAACTTATTCCAGACATAGCAATAAATCCTCTCAAAACAGAGAAAAAGTTTATGTATCTTGACAGCAGTCCCAATGGCAATGACATTTTCTCTTTAACATCATTCTCCTGAATATTAGAGCTATGAAGCATTGGAGTGCTTAGAAGTGGAAAGATAACATCTTTTGGAACCACTCCTCTAGGGAAAAAAACATTGGATGGCTGAAGAAAAAAAAATAAAGTCAAAGGAAAATCCACCCTCTACGGGAAGAAGTCGGCTTGCTACAGAAAAATGCATCAGTTTTATATTGGTTTCTAAATCAGAAAAAGTAATGTTACTGAAGTTTAACATTAAAATGTTACCACAGTTTACCGCATTTGAAAACAAACAATATTTGGCCAAGAACTGTGCATTGATTGATTGATTCTTTACACGTACTATATATTTCTGTCCAATGTCTCTACTTGTGTCACTTTCAAAATGATGATAAACACTAGTTTATTTGATAACGAATAATGCAACATTAACAATAATGTTTTTAAAACACTGGTACAGTGACGGACAGCTAAAATGACAGAATATACCATACTTTCTGTATATTAACTAGTATTTGAAAATTAAGGCATGAACCTAACTGTACCAGGAGGGAGTTTCCGTGTTGGAAATACAAGATTAATATGTCACAATTTTCATATAACAAAAACAATGAAAAAATACATACCTTGTTAATATGTTGCTATTAAATTCTTCTGGTGATAGTGTTGCAGCATTCTCTGTGAACGTACTGGATGTAGATCCACTATCAACGTGTGATGTATTGTTGATAAATGGAGCTGATGTTGCAGATGAATTACTGACTGTGCTTAGAATAGGGGTTCCAGAATTTTCATCCTGGGATGGTACGTATGGGTCTCTGGGAGATGGTTTAAATGGAGGTAGATTGGGAGACCCATCTGATACAGGATTAACCCTACTGGAAATATTACTCCTGTCATCATTTACTGGAGACTCGGAAGATTCCAACTGGTCAGTTGCAGATACTTTGACAAATGAGCTCTTAGCTGATTCATTAGCTGGTAACTTTAAATCTTGATTCACGTGACTGAGCTTTTGACTAGAAGATAAATCATCACCTCCAGAGTTAGGTGATGAATTCTGGAAGTCATCAAGGGGTTCCCTCCCATTCAAGCTGGTATTACCAGCAGCATCCAGCGGGAGGTCCTCGTCTTCACTGGACGACGATGAAGATGCAATTATATCAAGGTGCCCCGCAGATGTCTGGGAATGGCCAACAAGGCCCACTGTCTCCTGAAGATTTCCCCCGAGCACAGCAGACAGCGTTAGTAATGTTGCAACTGCCACATGGTGCCTCATGTCCATCAACCGCCCCTTCTGCAAGCAAAGACGTAAAATTAAATCACTGCAACTCAGATTCTAGGCTTCCAATATAAAGAACACCAAGAGGAAGAAACACTTTGCTCCAAGGACAAGTGGGATGAATCAACACCTCAAATCAAGAAAAAAAAAGAAGTAAACAATTGTCCTTACTCAAGAAATGAGAATTGTATTAAAAATTCAAAGACTCAGAACTCGAAAAGGAAATGCATCCTCCACTTCTCTTTATCTTTCTATACTGATGAACGAAATCATTTCTTGACGAATTTTTCAATTATAAGAAATGACGAAATAGCATTTAAATCCCTTGAACACTTCAGATTCCATAGGTCATTACTGGTGACTTATTATTGTGCTGTTGAACTTCTTTGGTTAACAAAATGGATTATTACTGGGTCTTCATAAGAGGGGATACTTCACGACCTTGCAGTAGACTTGAATTCCAATTAGCTAACTAAGGCATTGTCACATGAATATGTTTTCTAGTATCTTTTATTACCTGCCTGTTTAAAATAATCATTATTACAGCAATATGTTTAAGGCGCCCATGTCTATGCTGTGATGAAGCGGTCAGAAGACATGTCAAGTACTATGTGCAAAGTTTGGTGGCAAGAAGTAAAAAGATGTCCTAAAACTTCATAGGAATACGCCATAGAAAAAAATCACAAAACCAGTATATATAACAAAAAAAAAGTGACATTTTGTAAATTTCCCAATAAAGGCGGTAAAATTTGTGTGTAATCAATGAAGAACTAGAAGGGTGAAAGGGAGCGTTGCTGATCATCAATTTGCCTCGTGCTGGCACACAATGAACAATGAGGTATTGTGGCTGTGCATTCAACGGTGAATCCTATTACATTAGCCAGCTGTAAAACTTGGACTAAATTTAGTCATAGTTTGAGAGAATTTGGGGAACTTTATGTAGCGTTAGAAAAAAAACTTGGTATTTTATAAATAACACGCAAGGTGTATTTTGCTCCCAGAATTGTTATTCAATGTGGAGTATTATTTATATAAATAATATAATACATGTGTGTGTGTGTAACTAAAAATTGAGATAAAATTTGTGCGCTTTGAAAACTAAATCAAGAGAGTAAGGCCTTAGTTCATTTCGAAGTCAAATATGTAACTGCAATTCTGCGCTGTTAAGTGACAGAGCATTAAAGAGAAAATGACCTCCATTTAATTTGTGAAAGGCAGGGCCGTTGGAATTGACCAGACTTTTCTTATGAAACTGGCATTATCACAAGTATTTTTGGTCCAGTTCGTCAAATTAAATCGAGTTACCAACTTACAGGATTCTATAAATTTTCCAAATCTTAGAGAGCAGTTCCCAAATCCCAGCCAATAATCTAATATTGATTGGTTGAATATAGAATTTAGGCCAAAGGCCAAGCACTGGGACCTATGAGGCAATTCGGCGCTGAAACGTGAATTTAAAGCAAAGGGTTTGAAAGGTGTAGCAGGAGGAAAACCTCGAAGCAGTAGCGCTATGAATCAATTGTTAGGAGACGGTGGAAAGTCAAATGGAAAAAAGAGAATATGAAATGAGGTAAAGTAAAAGGAACGAAAGGGGTTGAAGCTAGGGGTCGAAGGCACGCTGCAAAGAACCTTAACTAATGTCTACTGTGTGTGGCAATGAGGTGCACTGACGGCACTAGCCCTCTACGAGGAATAATACGCGCACCAAACTACTTGGTTCCCTTAGGAAAAATGAGTAAAATACAATGGAGTCTTCCTAAGATTAGCGGGTATCAAGTAGCCCACTGAATGGTTGGTTGATTTTGTCGTAACATTATGTATTTGTTGACATTTCTCCAAAGAAGATAAAGCTCTTGACACGAGAAAGATAATTGCTGGTGCTGTTATGAAAGGCGAGAAAACCTCATCAAAGCGAGATTTTCGGTCACTGAAAGCCAAGTAAGCTCATCAAAAATGGAGACAGGTAGTAGTAAGCTGGAATTTAAGGAATTTCAGCGATACAACAGAATTGCATAAAAAGCCGGGTTGTTTTCAAATGAGTAAAGTGTCCTCATTAATTTGAACGTAACAGAATATAAAATTTTGGCCACGGAGTGGGACCTATGAGGTCATTTAGCGCTGAAAGGGAAAGTGAGAGTAAAGGAGTTATTAAATGTGTAACGGGGAAAATCTCGCGATTGCACTATGAAACAATAGTGAGGAAGAAAGAGAATATGAACGCAGGTACAGTAAAGGGAATGAAAGGGGTTGCAACTAGGGGCCGAACGGACGCTGCAACGAACCTTAAGCATGCCTACAATGCACCGCGTGAGGTGTACTGACGGCACTACCTTTCACCACCCCATTGATCAAAAGAGTGACCTGACCCAGAAACAAAATTAAAAACAGGAAAACTTACCATACTACGAATGCCTCGCCGGTAGCTGCATTGACCTGAGGGGAGAGAAACGCCCATTAATATGGAATATTCATTACTATTACCGTTAGTGTCACTGCAGATATAAATGTCATTTAAAAGACAAAGCCTTTATAAGAGTTACAGTATATGTTTTACTACTATTACCATCGGCACATTATTAACACAAACTTTCAAGTTCCGAATTCTTCAAAAATGGAGTTTTTTTTTTTTTTGGAGGTATGTCAATCGCAAAAAAATAAATAAATAAAAATTAAACAGTAATCATTTGACCATAAGTAATGGGTAATACATTCATTCACATAATATAAGCAAACACCGTTTCTCATTTATGAAAAAGTGAATCGCAAGTGTAAATTACAGTCAGCATTTTCGAATATGCCAGAGCAAGGAAATTCTTCACCTGCACGAATAATTCTTTTTCTTTAAAGTTCTGTATTAAAACCATCCGTCGTTCAAAATATTCAATACTAACACATTTTATTTTTAGTGAGAAAATGAACAATGTAAACGGTAGATTATTTTTCGAAACTTCTTACACCTCGCCTCCATGAATTGGATGGCAAGTGAGAGAAAGCACACGTGCAGGTGTTTGCATATACATACATACATTATATATATATATATATATATATATATATATATATATATATATATATATATATATATATGTATGTATATATATGAGTCACGGTACACGTTCTGATACCAAAGAAAGTGCATTTTTCAACTAAACCATAATTCTGCATATACAAATATTATATCTTAACGGGAGCTTAGGTTGCAAGATGATATTCCTACGTTCAGATATTCATAAAGATGAGACAATTTAATCAGCTCGTTAAGAAAAGGAACTTACCACCCAACCAATACACATGAAAAAGATGCAATCAAAAGACATTTAAAAATAAATAAATATATACTGGACGTATCTTTCATGTTTTCTCATTTTAGACTATGTCGGTTAATTTCAATCGCATCCAAATCGACTTGCGATAATAATGATCATAAATTGTCTCGTTTACAGAAATCTATTCACAGATCCATTTCACCTACTCCACAGACGGATCACAACACCTCAGCCATTGTTCTTCAATGCATGGAAGATGATGCAACTGAGAGATCAACAGTGGTAATCGTATCTTGCATAAGAAGTGGTTTAAAACGAAGAAGTCCCTTTTATTCCTCTTCCGTGTCAACTTCGTACTATCACTCCTGGCGACAGCGGGTGAAAATACATACCACTGGAATGAAAGTTCCAGAAGCCCGTCATTACGAGATATGAAAGGTCATTATAATGATGACTCCTTGTCATCTCCCATTATGCAATTTCGCTACCATTGTCCTACAATTGTCAATCCTCCTTTGTGTCTCTTGCCGCAGGGGATCTTCCAGTTTCAGTGTCACAACACTTTACTTACTAAGGTTAAGTATAGCCTTTCCAGTTCTCTCATAATAAGCGGAAAAGATGACATTTTACTTCGGTATATGGTAAGAGGTACAAGAGAAAGAACTACACTGTACGATTTACAAATGGGATGATTTCTAAATTTCTCCTATACGCTCGTCACTGTGTGTGTGTGTGTGTGTGCGCGCGCGGGCGCTGTATAGCCTAATTTTCTTACATTTCATTCACGGGCTGATGTTCGTGTGGCACCTATAGCCAACACTTCCAATATCTCCAGTATTTTTCCCAATCTTCATTTCCAAGCCGAAAGCTGTTTCAGCCATTAACCTATGAACATCTACTCTTATACGTAAGAGAAGAGTAAAAGAAATGTATTGAGAAACAAGTCCAAAATGAAAATTTGACGCCAGTTTCACAGTTTACAAAAAATTAAGATTTAATAAGTTTCATGAGCCAAACTACTTCAGGGAAAATGCCAGAAGTCTGCAGTTCATCTTCACCCAGCACAATTTACACTGAAAAGATCCCATGACGCATCCAAATTTAAATCCGTACACCAGGCTGGTCACAGACTCCCTCTCTACCCTCAAGTTGGCAAGAATCCCCATCTCATGGGTAGTCATCAATATCCAAAAATCTTTACATTGAGAGACTCTCGTGCTCCCTCCAAATTCGAGCTTGCAACTACACCAGGCCCAGCTTTCTTAAACCTCCCAGGAGCAGTAATGTTTCCCATAACAAGGATGGATATCAGGCTGGGGGCAGCTGAAGACATTCAGCAGTATATCCGTTGCTGTGGTCTCCTTCTCACTGAGGTCAAGCAGGGATTACGAAGCGTGTATTATTCAATCATGAAAAAAATATATTCTTGGAATCCAGAGAACCAGTTCAGTATAAAGCCAATAACAATGTTTTGGCACAGCCGACAAAGAATTACCGGTTATAAGTTATTATTATAAATTCTCCCGAGATATTTGTCAAATAAAAGGTCTTGGGTAACAGCTGTGAAAACACTTTCTTCTCTGTCATTATGAAGACAGGGAGAAAAAAATCTTTGTAATAATGCAAAAATACTGATGTTTATCATTAAACGCATGAGCTGTACGAATGTCAATTTGAACAGAACTTATGTATGTGTATATATATACACTTACTGTATATATATATATATATATATATATATATATATATATATATATATATATATATATATATCGTTCGGTAGAAATCCAGGTCTGTGAGTGATCCGTCCGTAACCATATTAACGAAAACCTAGTATTTTAAAAATGTGCAATACGAAAGAAAACTCAACTCACAAAAACGGCAAATAAACAAACAAGATGTCACGCATCTCAACAAATCTCCGCTCCTTCTGACTTTACAAAAAATAAAAAAAATAAATGAATAAATAACCCAAGAATCCTTTCAGCTAATAAAGAAGAGAGTGAGTGAAAGCAAAAGTGATACTGGATTTCGTAACTGATAAAAAGTACAGCAGATGGTTTAAAGACCTTTTCGGAGTCGAGAAACCATAACGCTGGCATTTTCAGAACAGCTGTGACTGTTGAGAGCAACAACAAACACTGAAAGATGACAACTAAGAGCTATTTCCATCATTAGATCAATAATCAAAATCCGGATGGAAAAAATAAGAATATTTTTTTTTAAACTTCTGAAATGAGTTACCTCCGACTCCAGAATAAATGAATGATCTCACACTTCCAGAATGACCAAATTAGCTCGTACGCCAACATCAATGAATTATCTCGAACATGGGTCCCTACCTGCAACCCCTTTCATGCCTTTTATTGTACCTCCTTTCATATTCTTTTTCTTCCATCTTACTTTCCACCCTCTCCTGACAACTGATTCATAGTGCACTACCAGGTTTTCCTCCTGTTACACCTTTCAAACCTTTTACTGCCAATTTCAGTTTCAGCACTGAATGACCTCATAGGTCCCAGTGCTTGGCCTTTGGCCTAATATATATATATATATATATATATATATATATGTGTGTGTGTGTGTGTGTGTGTGTGTGTGTGTGTGTGTGTGTGTGTGTGTGTGTGTGTGTGTATTCAATTCAATTCGATCATGATCTCATGTCCCAGAGGCGAGTTATCATGAGTTATCAGAAGCCGTTACTATCCTCCAATTATCTTTGAATCATGAAATTATAGGCGTTTTATCAAATGCTAAAATTAAGACACTTATGAAAATCAGGAAATGCTTGTGTTGCAAAGCTTCCAGAACGGCTGATATTTTCTAACAATTTCGAAACGGACGCTTTTTACAATTTCGGGGAATAGCAAATCTGCATTTTCCAGAATAACTGGATAACTGATAACTTAAAAAATGCATGAATAATTTCGAACTCTCAAATGACTGTATTGTATTATATTTGAATTATACAAAAACTCCGAGATAATGGAAATGAATAATTTTCTAAAAACCAAATGATCTAACTCTAGAAATATCTTTTGAATTATCTGCAGTCAGAAGAATAAGGAGCAAAGGCATGCACAATCAGAGAAGAGAAAGTGAGGCCAAGAACAGAGAGAGAGAGAGAGAGAGAGGAAAACTAACGCGGAAGTAATGAAAATTCTCAAGATTCGAAAAATGACTCAAAAATCAAGAGAAGAAACAAAGAATGAAATAAAAGGTTCATGAAAATGCCGAGAAGAAATGCACAATGAAAGGTCAAATCGTAAGAAATAAAAAGAGAAAAAGCAAAGGTTGGAGTGAAAGTTTGAGCACCAGATAAAAAAGAGAGAGAGAGAGAGAGAGAGAGACAGAATGGAAAAAAGTCCGGCACGCCAAGTACGAGAGTAATTAAGTATGAATTCAAGAAACAAAATGTACAGATGAAAAAGAAGCCATTGTATCTAATGTACAAACGCAAAGTGAGTTCTTTTTTCTTAATGCAACAAAAACTGATTTTAACGAACACTGGCGATTCTACAATTTTAAAGGAGAGAGAGAGAGAGAGAGAGAGAGAGAGAGAGAGAGAGAGAAACATAATTAACGACATAAATTTTCAGTAACTATTAACACAACTGCATATCACTTCCTACCTTTCAACACAAAAACCAAACGAACTGAAAGGTCTATTAAATTTCGAAATCTAAATAACATCCAGCAGTCTAATCAGTTTTTCTAATACAAATACCCTAAACAAAGGCCAATCAAAGTTCCTCAAAGACACAACCCTGAATTCAAACCAAATCAAAATACAATAAGAAATGAAGTAAATATTGAGGGGGGGGGGGGGGTTACATGGATGAAGGTGGGAGGGGGAATATGGCAGGTACTAATGCATGGCAAGGTGGTGAGGTTACCGCATAAAAACTAAACCTTTTCGTAAAAATCCTCTCGAGGGTTGAACACTCGATGATGAGGAAGGGCCAGGCATCTTTCGGCTCTGGTACTAAGGAAGGGCGGGGGGAGGAGGGGACGGAGAAAGGGGTCCTTTGGCGTGGCATCCTGCTTCGCCCGGAGAGAGACAGCACACAAACATCGCCTCTGCCTTCCGCCACTACCAGTTTCTACCTCTCGACGTCAGGCATTCCAGGCTTTACTTTCACTGCCGCCAAACGCGGCGAGGAAATTCCGTAGAGTTTAAATTCAACAACACTGGTGATTTCAACGCGGTATCGGTGATTAACTCTTAATGAACTTCCAGTACTGGACAGTGAAATTCATTTTTTTAGAATAATCGTTCCTATTGCAAGAGATGGTTCCAGAAGCCACATGCTGACCTACAAAATCAA
>NC_061102.1:12781654-12784154 GCF_015104395.2 Macrobrachium nipponense
TCATATTCCGGAGGGAAAGGTAACAGGATCATTCTATAAGAGAATTGGCCAGGAAGTCGAAGAACTTGTTTGTTGCAAAAACACCGTATTAAAAAAACGCCGCTATGCCTCGACAAATCACTGGCGTGACTCTGCAGCCGCGTTACGTCACGTCATATTGACTCAATGGTCTTCGCCAATGCCGTTACTCAATGCACTTGGAAACAGATGAATGATCGCTGTGCTGTTACTTTAGAAAGTTCGTTTACTGTCTGTTGCGACATTACCATTCCCTCTCCCAACCCCCCACGCACACCCCCCAAATAAAAATAAAAATTCAATCGATGAGATATATACTACCTTTAGGCATCAATATCAATGAGGTTCATGTAATCTTAACCTATTTAATTAACGTAAGTCAATGATGCTTAAACAATACAAATTTAATATATTTACAGGAAGATAAAAAATGCCCATATTCACTTCAGGTAACGGCTGTCTGACTAATCCAACACAGTCATGATTACACGAATTCGTGAATACGCAGGACAAAGGTTCTATCTTACTAGCGACAGAACCGTGCGAGAAAAAAAGATAAATAAAAGTTGATAATCTATACCAAAACACACAAATGAATATCAGTCTCATGGAGGAAAATCTATTGGAATTTTGGCCTGTCTCGATACTCATTCGAGAACCTTTAAAAAAATATAACCTATAATTAACTTTTTGGCTGATAAAATTGATCCGTAAAATATACTGAAATTGTATTATTACTATGATCATTAAACCAACAATGACATGTTACATTCACGATTTACTCTCACTTTTGGAATTCAGAATGGATCAATTGCAGTTAATTTACTTCTTAAAAAACAAGGATTAGGATGTCTCAAAGACTTGTAAGTCCATCCGAGGAGACATCTTGTGCTCACTTATCTCTAGGAGCAGGTTTTACTGTTCACTCAGTGTCTCATGATTTTGTCTAGCTTTCTTTTAAACTCTCGCACAATTTTACCGACGAGAAAGAGAAAGAGAGAGAGAGAGAGAGAGAGAGAGAGAGAGAGAGAGAGAGAGAGAGAGAGAGAGATAAGGAGGAGTCCTAACCAAATTGGAAACAAAAAATTGCCTCGCATACACACCGCGAGGAAAACCAACTAACAAAAGACAATATCTCATTACAATTCGGAGCTGAAAGGCTTTACCTCAAGGTGACCATTCTGGTGAACCAATGAATATTCTAACTAATGCAGGACAGTAATCTAATTTGTTTCGGATAAATTTTCCCGGATATTAAACTTGACGGTACTCGTCGAGCGAGACGTTTGCACCTCTATTCACTTTCCTGTGTGAGTGGCATGTTTAATTATCTTCCCTCTTGGAAAATGCTCAGTGACCGCAGTCATGCAATACGCGCACTTATCCTTGATAAAAAAAAAAAAAAAAAAAAAAAAAAAACACACACACATTGTCACTTTCGGTTACATTCCCTACTTTTACAGATACATCTCGTTTCAGTTCACGTTTTTCAAAGTGCAGATCTGGAGAAGGCTTTTGCATCTTCTTGAATGTAATGGCGAAACTTTACTTCCTCTTTTCATTTCCAATAATTCTGTATTTCCCATCACCTTCTGTCGAATTAACATTATATTCTTTGGAAACTTGAATTTCAAGTCAGTGGCCCCTGTGGGCTTGTTCCATATGAATAGGTTTCCTCTTCTGAATTATAATAATAATAATAATAATAATAATAATAATAATAATAATAATAATAATAATAATAATAATAATATTACATTCTGTGGCTTATAATGACCGTATAAGCCATTCGAATACAAACCCACACCCACACACACAAATGAAAGTTACATCACCAATGGCCAAAATAAGAGAAGAAGAAGAAGAAAAATCCAACGAATCGCGTCACTCAAGTCAGCACCAATCGTTTCCTTCCCACTTACTTTTTACTAACGCGGCCTGGTTACTTTCTCTTGCGGTAAAAGAGGTTGCTGACGCACTGCACGCTACAGACACCAGATGGCTTCGTTGACGCGAATGTAAACAATGGGGCCTGATTACCATCGTGAGTTATGACACCGCTGCGGCTATCGGTTAGGCACTTTCCTTACGCACCTCTTGTCAGTCTTTAACAGGGGCTAAATGGTAGCATTTCGGTCATGAGAGTGTGGTACGGGAAATATTTCGTTAGGAAGGAGTCAAGAGAGCCTGGAGATATTTGTAACGTGCTCTTTCCTCTTTAGCTTCGCCCTTCCTCTTCTCACTTTGTGGAATCGACTTCAAGTAAGAAAACGATCAATCGTCGTATATTTACTTAAACTCTCGTCTGAGTAAATTTAATGTTTTTTCTTAATACGCTCCCTTGAACAATTAAAGTTCATAATAGGAAAAAAATCCAACAAAAGGTGCAAATAGTCAATGGCGAGAAAAGAATATCAGATCCTTAGGGAACAAAATACTAATACAGATGTCAATGGGTCAGACAAATGAGGAAAATAATCAA
>NC_061102.1:12789154-12824154 GCF_015104395.2 Macrobrachium nipponense
TACAGTAATAACAATAATATGACTTAAGTAACCCCTGAATAACGTATGAATATACAAGACCTTTTAAAATATTTCGAGTATGGAAGGTGCTAAAAGATATGAGAGAGAGAGAGAGAGAGAGAGAGAGAGAGAGAGAGAGAGAGAGAGAGAGAGAGAGAGAGAGAGAGAGAGAGAGAGAGAATTTTTTTTAATTAAAAGTTACCAATACGTATATGGCAGCTTTGCCTCGTAGGCTTAAAAAGGACAAACCATATGGTGTGTCACCAAGCCTACTGGAGGAGGTACTATGTGAAATTCTTAGCTTTTAAAGGCATCGGAATTTGAGGTTTCATCCTGTCGATTATCAATATTTATGATGAAAGTACTGATCGTGACTTAATGATCTTTGCAAACTCAGAATAATAATAATAATAATAATAATAATAATAATAATAATAATAATCAAAAGTAATGCACGATTCCTTTGCTGCAGTCGCTATTTGTCATTAAAAGTTTAAATCTCTCTCTCTCTCTCTCTCTCTCTCTCTCTCTCTCTCTCTCTCTCTCTCTCTCTCTCCACAGTTTCACTAGGGTTAAAATGCACTCAGCGTTAACCGTATGATTTTACGCAGGCCTGTTTAACATTCAAAAACCTTTTTTTTTTTTTTTTTAAGCGTTCCTATAGGCCTAAAACCATTATTTCCCAGCCATATACCTCCACCATAAACATAAGGTTAGCGCTGGAGGGGCATTATATTACCGTTAACGGCTACCTAAAAAGAAGGCAGAGTAGGAAAATACACTCACACACTCACCGATGGTCAAATTTCATTTTTGTGGGTGAAGTTCTTAACGAGAAAAGTTCGTTACGGGCTGCTCAAGAGCAAGAGCCCGTGCCAGCACAAGACTGGCTGAATCAAGACAGAAAATAGAGAGAGAAAAAAGAGCGAAATTCAATAGAAATTGAATTCACCAGCGATTTCACTGATATCTTGTCAAGGGAAACGGCAAGACAGGAAATAAAGCAATCGCATCTGTGCGTCTGTCTCCCTAATCGCCTTCACGGTAGCAATTGGTAGCAATCGCTATCTGCTAAAGCGCGCTTTTCCCGTTCGGGCGCCCTAAAACCCGACCTCTGCCACGCACGGTCTAAGGTATATACCTAGACCGTGCTGCCACGCTCCGTGGCCGAATAAAACGGTGCATTGACTGCAAACTTGCCGCAGTACGAAAGGCGTTTAACCCCTTGTCACTGTGAGGTTGAAATGCAAACGTGTAACGTCGATTAGCGACGAGGGAGGGAGGGAGGGACCTCAC
This sequence comes from Macrobrachium nipponense, assembly GCF_015104395.2. Classification (NCBI taxonomy): domain Eukaryota; kingdom Metazoa; phylum Arthropoda; class Malacostraca; order Decapoda; family Palaemonidae; genus Macrobrachium; species Macrobrachium nipponense. The sequence continues at coordinate 12,790,451 of NC_061102.1, forward strand.
TAAAGGGGACTCTCTCTTTGTGTGCGTTTGGAAGTCCTACTTCCTCTTGAATGGAAGCAGCCAGAATGAATCTCTTTTAGGACTGAGGGAGTCATCTCTCTCTCTCTCTCTCTCTCTCTCCTCTGGATTAGCAATAATTTTGCTTTCAGAGTTCATGAGGTGACGACTTTCTGGTTTTAAAAATAGGAAATTATGATAATTCTCGAATCAGGAAATTTATAAAATAATAAGTTTGGCATACGATAGTACAAACAACAGTAAATAAAGAAAACACGTTTTAGATCTATAGATAGTTAGGCATACATACATATGAATATATGTAGGTGCGTTAGGTGTTAGACAAATCACTAAGAAAAGAGAGAGAGAGAGAGAGAGAGAGAGAGAGAGGAGAGAGAGAGAGAGAGAAAGTGGTGTTAGATGTTCAGCTGCTCTCCACACACAAAGCATGGCATTAAAAACTATCGTCGGGGTCTGATGGAACCCATTTTTCTCCCGCTACATATCATTAACCACCCTCAAACCATCAAGTGTTCTCTGTTGCCATTTGCACTTGAGCACAGAATGAGGCATCTGCGATAAAAAGCGTGTTTAAGAATACATCTTGTTGTGTGTGTGTGTGTGTGTGTGTGTCATAAACATGTATGCACGTTGTTGGAAATGTCTAATGTATGGATGATCTACGTTTGGTACTTTACTGTAATCCAAATGCGTCGTCACATTCCTTCAGCCAAGGCTGAATTATGACTAAAGTTGCCTTTCTCAAAGAAACATTACTAATTATCAAACGAACACATACTTGATAACATAGAACCAGTACTGAATGCTTAAACCTCGCATTCAATTCTTCCACAAAGCAAATAATAACAACACCAATTTGTCGCAAAGAGTGCAATAAATGTTTCGGACCAATCCCGCGTCGCCTGTCAAAAAAATAAAATAAAATAAAATAAAAATAAAGAAAATAAAAATGCGCGGACGAGCGACAGAGGGCACCCGTGAAAATCAACCTCCTTTGGCCAAAAGCCATAAACGTCTTTTACGAGTTTTTAATTCTAGTATTCAGCTAGTTGACCCGAACGTCGGTGAAAACGTTTATGAGAGAGAGAGAGAGAGAGAGAGAGAGAGAGAGAGAGAGAGAGAGAGAGAGAGAGAGACTTGAATGCCCACTCATTCTTAGATAGTTATCCTTACTGGTATCTCAGATTTATGACGGTGAGCATGACATTATCTTCCAGAACGAACGGAAAGTGACACGAAAAATTAAAGCACAGTCATTCAGCGCGTGCGTACTGCATATCTTTACCGCTTATCTTATGAACTTTCTTTTCGTTTATTACATCACTACAGCGCAGACGTCGGTGCTATTCAAGACAATGAATCAACTCGGCGTTCGTTGCCAAATCCTAAATCAAACACTCTCAAATCTTTCAGGTTTCTAAGCGTCTTTGTTTATGATTTCATATTTTCTCAAATGACCTAGTAGCTTTTACACCTTCCTTGCTCTTGTGACCTTTTATGCCTTAACTCGGTCACCAATCCACCGTATTCAAAATCGACGATCTCCCGTCGCTCTCTTTCAGCGTCGAAATCTAGTACACAATTCCATCGGTTTCTTCTGTATCCAATGTCACTCCGGTGTAATATACTTTCTCCCGGTACACTCCCCCTGTCAGGAGGAGGAGGAGGAGGAGGAGGAAGAGAGGGGCATGTGGGCATAAGTATAATGTCGTTTGGCCCGATGCCCAAGAACTGGGCAGGTGAGAGTGGATCATGCCGTTTAGGTCTTCGAGTGAAAGGCAAGGCAGGAAAGAGAGAAACAGTGAAAGAGGAGGAGGAGGAGGAGGAGGTATCTATCCGCCCTCTCGTCACTTGGGGGTATTCGGGGAGCAGGGGAGTATGTCCCCTTTCTCTAAGAGGGGGATGGGGGGTTGCAGAGATCGAGGGAATCCCATCTCGACTGAGTGACCCCTTGTAAGTAAGTAGGAGTTACTTGAGTGATTCCACGTGACCCTTCTCCTTCTCTTGGCTCGTTTTCTCTTCACCCTTTCTACTCGCTACTATTTTTTTCCGTCCAAAACGAAGGCAACCCACAATCCAGCCTCAGAATGTATCACATGATCTCGTGGTTAAAATATGTTTTTTTTTTTTTTTTTTTTTTTTTTTTTTAAATCTTGGACTTCATCTTTTTATACTGAAAACATTCATGCGTGTCTGCTACTCCCACCCCGGAACCCAGTCACAACCCCGTCCCTTTTACTGCCTGTCGCTGCACCTTCAGATCATGGTCAGGGATGTGCATTCACCCCTGACACCTAATTTCTGGCGTTCTGAATACTTGGTCTCAGCCGAGAGGTCACTGTCAGGGATGAAGCAACGAGACATGACGAACGAAGCTCGGCGCCTAAGGTCAGTCGGGGAGTCAGGCAGTCATCATTTCTCTGGAGGGAAAGACCTTCATTATTTTGCGCTTCTTGGAAATGTCACTTAACGATTGCAATTTCCGAAACTTCGCTGCTATTTCGCAGTTCATTCTTTGAAGACTAACATCGAAGTCCAAGGCTGCTATTTTTGTATGGAATTCCGGAAGGAAAGAGCCACTTTCTTGACGGAAGTGAGGTGCCATGTTGAATCCACGCAGGTGCTGCGGCAGCATTTATCATTTTCTTATTCTTGATGGACGATGGCCCTCATTTTCTACCATTTATTAATATGAACATTATCATTGATAGAGAATCGTGACATGAAAAAAAATATATGTTACCTAAAACTTTTACAATTTTAATAATTGCAAGATCCACGATCTTCGAAAAAGAATTCACCTTATGGTTGGTGAAAACCCACGGAGAGGAAACTTATAACCACCACAATTTCCGAATTTTACAATTCCTTAACCAACTTTCTATCCAAACCAGTGAAAGCTGGTCACAAAATTTCACACATGTTATATATATATATATATATATATATATCTATATATATATATATATATTATATATATATATATATATAATCTACACACACACACACACACACACACACACACACATATATATATATATATATATATATATATATATATATATATATATATATATATGTAATATATATATATATAATGTTCACCACTGCTGGGTCTGGGCAATTCTTGAGTAGGTGGCCACCAAGATATTCCAGGTACAGCCAGCATATAAACACTCTTGCAAGGCCTTACTGAGAGAGAGAGAGAGAGAGGAGAGATAGAGAAGAGAGAAGCAGAGAGAGAGAGAGAGATGAAATACTGAAAGTGAATCTACTTCAGTGGATTGCAAGACAATTTTATACAGGATATATACATGGTTGACTGCAAATAAAACAAACGTATGTTAACTACCACGCTTGTATTCATGAGGTCAAAATAATAAATGTACTTTAGTTTTCTCTCGATCTTCTCTTCCACACGCACACACACACATATACATACATATATACATACATACATACACACACATATATATATATATTCTATATAGGTCGATAATATAATATATATATATAATATAATTGTATTGTATCAAATACATATAACTATCAGAAACAGTTCTTTCACCTTCCCATCGTATGGTTAACACGAATAACTACAAAACTGTGTACATTGAGACACAATACGCAAATATACATTTACTAGGCTAAATATGCATATTTGTGACTGGCTAGGTTTATCTATGGATGATGCATATAAATACATAAATATGTACATACTCATTTGTATATAACGTAAATCAACTCACACATGCATCTATACCGTATGTACACATAAACAGTACACATGTAGCTACATTTCTATAACGCGGGTAAATGCAGCCAAAAATGGAAGAGAAACTGAGGCAAACCATTTTCATACCGACCACCAGGTCAAGCGTCAAGATCCGTTCAAATTACTCGCGTGCTTTTCTCTCCTGCTGTGGCAAGAGATCGCTTAAAGTAACTGTCGGAATAATGTTATAAGGAGGTATTTAAAATTAATTGGCAACTCATATATATGTATACATATATGAGTCATATCACATTACCGTGATTCATATACATACATCGAGCTACAAATGTCCTTTAATATCTAATCTGCTCTACCTCGGAATTAATATGTTTTCATATGTTAACAGAAGGGGAATTTTACCGTCGATAGGAAATTTGTCGGCCCACAGGCGCGAGCCATCGCACTGTGCGTACGTATAAGCAAGTGCCATATCCAAAAGCACCACGTATAATCAAATGTCGTCCCCTAGAAGCACGAGATCAAAACAACGCAAAGAACAAAAGGCTCCCTCACAGCGCAACAATGGCGGAAAAAAGAAAAGAAAACGAACAACTGAATCCAGAATGATTACCAACGGAAAAACAAAACGCTCCGAGAAGTGAAGTGCCGGATGTACAGTACGTAAAACGTCGCCGCATATGTTCTTCCTTTGCCAACTGATATTGTTTTATCGTGAGATTCGGGAGGATATAACTGCGAGGGAGGAGGAAGGAGGCGGACTGCTTTCACTGGCGGACATTGCTGACAGTTTCCCGTTCTTGTGAATTCCAGATGCTGAAATCTGAAAGGCACCTGATGGCAGGGGCTAGAATCCTCTGCTAGAATCTCTAAAGATACAATGTTCTAGTAATTATACTTTCTACCTTCACATTTCAGATTTATTTATTTTACGCAGGTCGACAACTTAATAAAACGTAAACACTCAATCTTCCAGATGCGTTCAGATTACTCGCGTGTTTTTCTCTCTGTGGCAAGAGATCAGTTAAAGCAATATTATATATATATATATATATATATATATAATATATATATATTGCATATTATATATATATATATATATATATATACATTATGTATATATATAAATCTATATATATATATATATATATACTATATATATATAATATAATCGTATCTCTAAAACCACCAATACATTTGTGTGAATGTAAACAGGAGTAATAATTTTTACAAAAGAATGATAACCGACCATTAGAACTCTCTCTCTCTCTCTCTCTCTCTCTCTCTCTCTCTCTCTCTCTCTCTCTCTCTCTCTCTCATCTTCCTCGCCACTAAACATATCTTACTGAGTAATTAGATTGTGAGGCGTAATTAGAATAAGATAAGTGATTAGCATCACAGATAAGATAAACGGAAAAATCACTTGGAAAGCACAGCATATTCTGTTACACCCATTATACTCCCGGAACCAGTATTCGCCATGACTCGATTCAATAAAAATATGAACGTCAACAAAAGTAAGTCTTGCATGATGTGAAGATGAATTTTACAAATGAGGCAGGAATAGTATTTTTCTTCTACGTACGTTTTACACACACACACACACACACACATATACACACACACGCATAAAGCTACAAAAGTCCTTTAATATCCAATTCGCTCTACCTTGGAATTAATGTATTTTCATATATGTTAACCAGCGTAGAGCGAATTGGATATTTAAAGGACATTTGTAGCTTAATGCATGGATATGAATCACGGTGATGGGATAAAAATTCACACACACACAAATACACACACACACACACACACACACACACAACACACACATATATATATATATAATATATATCATATATATATTATATATATATATATATATATATATGTATATACGGTGTATAATAATATGTGTGTATATCTATATATATATCTATATATATATATATATATATATATATATATATATATGTAGTACCCCACCCGCTCGTTCCTAGCTCACATCTCTTTCACTCTCTCTCAAAACACGAAACGCAAGATTCACTCCATTAGACGTAAACCGGTTCGAGTAACCCGATTATCGTATTTGGCATCTCTTGAATACTTTGAACCGCAAACCAGATATTTCATGAAACAATTAGACCATCACTGGCACGTCAGACGCTGCCACAGAAAGGCAGTGATCTCTCGTTTCTAGTAATAATAATAAGAGGCATATTCGCAGAAGAATCTTCCTCCTTTATATAAAACTAAACATGAAACAAAAACAGAACAACATTACCATTAAGCAATATTCTCATAAGACATTTTTTTCTTTGTTACTTATTATTACTGAAAACGTGCGCATATAGGTATGGAGAAAGCTATTAACACATTAACAAACTTGACAAACGTAAGAAATAAGGAGAAAGAAGGCTAAATCAAGATGAAAAAGAAATGATATCAAAGCAGATCATTACCATAAAGCTATCTTCTCAAGAGACCTCTTTTTTTTTTAATTTTTTCCTGGTTATTTTTACTGAAAACGTGCGCAAATAGAGATGGAAAAAGCTATAAACACATTAACAAACTTGACAAATGTAAGAAACGAGGAGGAACAAGACTAAATCAAGATGAAAAAAAAAGCTAACAATCGACAACAGCATAACCGCCTATTCAAGTCTGCCTTGGAAAGTCAGCTGCCTCTACGTGGACAAACCTGAGCGGAAGTCCTTTAGAAATCTAAACATCCCGACGGCTCAATTATACTTATATACGATTTACCTGCCTTTTATGTTAGTCTGTTTAGCTTGTTAACCGTTGTAGAAAATAACAACATTTCACTGAACCTGGCTGCACTCTTGAATAGCAATTCCATTCCTTTAAGTGGGTTTTTACTGTATTGAAAGTTTTCTTTATCGATCATTTTTGACGTCCAAAAAGCTATGAGTAGGTTTTATTCTTTTATCCGCTCAAAGAATACCAGAATTGAAATCACTCCTATTTTCTTGTACATTATTTTCAGAATTAATTCAAATTTCACTGTGTTTTGACCAGCGCCAAAGATTTTTTTTTTTTTGGAGGGAGTGAGAGTGAGAGAGACTCTTCCTCGAGCGCTATTAATATAACTCGCTTATTTTCGCAGCCGTGCGTAAAAGATCAGAGCGATTTCGCTATAAACCAACCAATATGAAGCGAAGAAAAAAAATGTGATAGTAAGTACCAGTGAGTCATAGACCTAATGATCTTCAAAGCGTAACAGAGAAAATGAAAACAAAATTCCCTTTTACTTGAAACAGGACTCTATGATAGTTCCATTAGCCCTAGTAGGCCTACTATGGCTACTACTAGATGGTCATCTAGTAACGCATCTGGGCTTTCACTTATTACCAAAATACTATAATGTGCTAAAAAAAAAGAAAAAAAAAAAAAAAAAAAAATGGCGGCAATCCTATCCCTGAAGAAATCATGGTTTCACCGGCTCGTTGGACTTGGAAGGATATGATAAGCCCTGGGTTTTGTTTTCTGAACCCTTTACTGCAAAGCAAAGGCATAGATGTTTCAGACAGAATAGGTGTCATGTATCATGTATATAGTATATATATATATATATATATATATATATATATATAGTATATCATATATATATCTATATATATATATATCTATATATATATCTCTCTCAAGAAACATCAGCAGTATACAAGATGCAAATCATACACCCTGACAATAGTCACCAGATGCCATACAAGAAAAGCAGTAAATGAAAAAAACACAGAGCCACCCTAGCTCTCTCTCTCTCTCTCTCTCTCTCTCTCTCTCCTAAAGCTGCAGCTGCAACTCTTAAAAGCCGAACTTTCTCCTTCGGCCGTTTGTTTGGGCGTGCGTCTGTTACGCTGACGGACGCCTTCGTACGCTCCCCGCTCGCTCAGGCTCTGGTAATGATAACGGAGCAGCCAGTTGTGAAGGAAAGGAACGGAAGAAACGAGAGAGAGAGAGAGAGAGAGAGAGAGAGAGAGAGAGAGAGAGAGAGAGAGATGTAAGATTTCAATTTCCGTCTCGATCTGCGGAGTCACATCAAAGCGGCCGGGTTCTAAATCGGTAGATTTAAAAGGACCAACTCGTAGATTCCAACATGATGCCGACGCTCAGAGGTTGAAGAAGACAGTCTACTATGCTTTTGCTTTTGCTTGACGTTTTTTGTGATGGTTTATTGGTTTGGCTCCATCGGAGGCGACCAAAGAGCGCTCGTGCCTTCAGGAGTGATGCTCGATGGATCCATTTGGTTTAGATACTCTTTCTGTTCGTATACATCGTAGTAATTAATTCTCTTTCTGGCTGGTTCCGTATATGCATATTTGCACAGCATGAATAACGGCAAAAACAGATCATTAATGAATAATAAAAATGAAAAGATACTTAGTTGTAAGCATGACTCTTGCAATGGAGAAACAAATCCAGTTATGTATGGGTGTATTATATATATATATATATATATATATATATATATATATATATATATATATAATATCATATATTATATATAATATAATATATATATGATCTCTACAGAGCTTTCGAGAATCTGTTCTCTTCTTTTCAATACCGTACTCAAAACGTGTCTGGATGTTTTCTCCCAATAATAATAATAATAATAATAATAATAATAATAATAATGAATAATAATAAATAATAAAAATAATAATAATAATAATAAAATAATAATAATTAATTATAATAATAATTAATTAAAATAATAATAATAATAAAAATAACTTTAATAATTTTAAGGGTCTTCCTGACCTCACGAGAGCACCTCCAATGAAAAGTGAAACTATATCAAAATAATATCAATGAAAGGTGTTCATCAAGAAATAAACTCAAAATAAGAAACGAATAAAAAAAAACTTCCATAAAAACTCTCCAGTTTTCTAATTCACTCTACCTAAAAACAGGTAAGATTAGTCGCAGTTCCATTTGCCTCCATTTCAACGCAGCTCTGGGCAACCTGCGGGGACTGGAATCAAAGACAACGCCCCAAAGCTTCGCCGAGAGAGAGAGAGAGAGAGAGAGAGAGAGAGAGAGAGTCGCAAAATCCTACATAGCTTTTCCAAAATTGGTTCGATGCTTCATATAGGCGAAGACGAAATCAGAAGAAGCGGAAGAAAGATACAGAGAGAGAGAGAGAGAGAGAGAGAGAGAGAGAGAGAGAATCCTACGCAGCAAGACGTAACTTTTCCAAAATTGCTTTGATGCTTCATATAGGCGAAGATGAAATCAGAAGAAGAAGAAGGAGAAATATAGATAGATAAATAAATAGAGAGAGAGAGAGAGAGAGAGAGAGAGAGAGAGAGAGAGAGAGAGAGAGAATACTACACAGCAAGACGTAACTTTTCCAAAATTGCTTCGATGCTTCATGTAGGCGGAGACGAAATCAGAAGAAGAAGAAGAAGAAGAAGAAGAAGAAGAAGAAGAGAGAGAGAGAGAGAGAGAGAGAGAGAGAGAGAGAGAGAGAGAGAGAGAGAGAGAGAGAGAGTGGGGTGTCAAGCCCGAAAGCGTACTCGAACTGCTTTTAGATATCTATACAGACATGTACCTATTGTAGAAAATAATTGGAATAGACTGGTCACTTTCACCAGATACACGTATTCGTAATATTAATGGCCACTAAGTAATAAATCTGTTCGAAAAGACAAGACCTCCAATGCAAGAACAAAATAAAATTAAATATAGCGTCGGGATTATCGTGCTAAAAGACAATAAAAGCAAACATTCAAATATTAAACTTTAAAACGTCTAAAACTCATAGTCAGTCCAAGGACTCATGTTATTTTTAATTTTCATCGTCACCATCAGTTCCATCTGAACTAGAACACGTTCCTGGCATTTTCCTTGTCAGGAACATGTGGAAAATGGTTGATTTTTCGTAGTCCATTCACAGATTCATCAGCGCGCGAAACTGTGAGAACCAAATCTGAACTAAGGTGCCATAATTACACGACCTTGTGAACATTAACATCTCTGCTGAATATAACATTAAAAGTTTCCTTGACCAAAAGCAACAAAAATTTTTTCGAGTGGAAATGTTTACGTTACGTATTCACTAACGACTATATGGTCACTTCTACGCAATCATCCAGCGGTAGTGCTTAGCATAATTGCTAAATGGAAATTACAATACATACAAAATATTTCCAGAGTATCTAAGGGGTTATGAATTTGAGCTCGACAAAAATCCTCCTCAAGGTAACCTATGTAAAAATTGCACTAGGGACTATCTGAACAACGACAAGGTTAATGTTATCAGTGATCAATATGGAATATATAACAACATATGTGACGAGTTCAAGCAGTGTTAATAAATATGCAGAAACGATGTTAACAAGTTAATAAAAAATATCTAAAACGCAAATCACGATTTGAAGAAAGAACAATTGATCTAACAGATTGATTTCTTTTGTAGAAAATACCAAAATGCACAAAACAGCCAAATTCGACCTCTTTATCTAAGCCAATGTAAAAACAAGAAAGAGTGCACGTGCGTTAGATCTCCTCTGTCCTTATTTGTTTGTGGATGTAAAAATCACAATGCAATGATTTTTTCTACCTGAAATTGCTCAGCAATATATGTCAAAGATATAAGGGCAGATATACATCACACATGTGACCAACTGACGTAGGCTTTCTGGGAAGCAAGAACAGCGACACTGATCTACAAAGAAATCTATTATAAAACTGCCTCCCTGGGTACCGAAGCCATGACCCATGCATGAGCGTTTAAAAGCTGCATTAGCATTACGAGTACTCCGAAGGTCAGGTCGCAAAGAAAATGATTTTTTTTGGAAGGGTACAACTTTTGAGTGACTGGGCCAAGGAAGGGTCTGAAGGTCACTTGTGAAAAGTAACGGGCAGTGGAAGAGATCACGAACCTCAGAAACTAGATTCGAGTGCGAAACGCAGGAACCACGAAAGTTCGTTGAATCTTTCCTAGATGGTGACGCCCCAAGGGTTTGTTGCTGTTTGAGATTAAGTTGGCCTTATGCCAGCACGGGCTCTTGCTTTGCGGCCTGTTTAGGACAAGGCCGATGGGGATGACCGTCAAAACATCAACAAAAAAGATTGCAAATATCACCATAATGACCCCCCCCCCCACCCCCCTAAAAAAAAAAAAAAAAAAAAAAAAAAAAATCCTAGATACAGACTCACCAATTTTGGTGGGTGTCACTATCTAGGCTAGATCCAGTTCCTTAGATGAATTGACTACATATCCGATGATCTAAACAGCTTCATAAATCATCAAAATCAGTGTGTTCATCTGAACCCTGGGAAACAAGACGAGTCCATTCTTCCATTCTAACAATAGCGAAGCCAAAAGACAACGACGCAAAACGGAGTATTATCAATCACAGTCCCATCCACCACTTTCATCTGGAGCGGAAGGGCGCCTCATTGAACCCTGGTTAGCGGGTCCTGGCGTAACGGGTCCCTAATTCCTCCCGATTACGGCAAATTCACTTTCTAATCCTCGGGCTGACGGGACAACGGCGAAATGGAGCGCGCTTCCTGAGCTCCTCCAAGGAGGAGCCACCCCCCCCCCCCCCCCCCCCCCACCCCCCCCCCCCGCCTCCCCAGCCCCTCCACCTCTTTTCCAATCCCGTTCTCAAAACCAGACTTCCAGGATATGGAATGGAAGGAAATGTGATTATATATACTATATCTCCCTTGAATCATCTCACCCTCTCTCTTTTTTTTTTTTTTTACTTTTTTTTATTCATTCATATTCCTTGCGGTCAGAACAAAGGAAGATGACACCAGAGAGGCGGGTCCCCAATCTTCAGGCATCCGCTTAACCTAGATAAATAACGGCTTCTGCGCAAAAGAAAACGTGTCGCAATGGAGTCGCCAGTGTTTGGGGGAACAGAAAAGCACCGGAGGAGAGATATGGCGAAAATGCAAGTCGCCCCCCCAACATATATATAAATAAATAAAAATATAAACATTCTACGAACAGAGACGTATAAGCATCGCATTAACTCTTTATAAACGTTCTGAAAATATACGGAAAAGGAGGCTAAAAAATAGGAAACTCTTCGTAGGCGAAAACACGTTCATTTGATTCCCAAACTTTCCACTTTTATTCCAGTATATTGGCAAATGACGCAAATTGCTCGAAATGACGTGGCTCAATTTGAGTGTGTTATTTGTATACCATAATATATATATATATATATATATATATATATATATATATATATATATATATATATATATAAAACGTCACCGAAGTCCTGATTTCTCCTCTGTGCGCTAGTTCGAATCCCCGAGGGGGCGAAATTATTACCAACTAAAAAAAAATTCCCCTTCGGTTAACATATATGAAAACATATAAATTCTGAGGTAGAGCGAATTGTATATTAAAGGACAAATAGACTAACTTCGTAAAACTTCCTTCATCAAGGAAATTTTATGAAGTGCTCTTTATGATTAGTCGTCTTCAAAAAAAAGACTCAAATTATTGACATAATAAACTAATTTAATATAAAAGTACAGTAAAAGAACACGTCTACCAACCCAATAGAGGTCTGGAAGATAATGCTACCACTATCAGAGAGAGAGAGAGAGAGAGGAGAGAGAGAAGAGAGAGAGAGAGAGAGAGAGAGAGAGAGAGAGAGACCTAATATAAAAATAATACCAATATGCTCGCGACAATATTCTATATATATATATATATATATATATCTATATATATATATATATATATATATATATATATATATATATATATATATATAAGTAAAATCAAAATCTAAATGGAAATTTATACAACCATACGCCATTATGGTCTGCTGTTTTTCAGGAAGTACCATTCCAGTATTTTCCCTAGCGCTTAATCACACCACTAGTACACTTCAGAGCTTCATTATTTCACGTTCTAGAGCACAGTTCTATAATATATATATATAATATATATATATATATATATATATAGTATATATATATATATATATATAGAATGTCTGCGAAGAGAACGACGGGAGAAATGGCGGTACTATGAGAGCTGAGGTACACGCCTTCACAGCTTGAATTCCATGCCGAGGGCCCCTGTTTGCTGGGCCGCCATAAGAATAGGGCTCATGTTCTGAATAATAATAATAATAACAATAATAATAATAACAACAATAATAATAATAATCATCATCATCATCATCATATTAAAAATAATAAAATAATAAAAATGGTCAATGCAAATTGTTTCACTAAATAAATAATAATAATAAAATAATAATAATAATAATAATAATAATAATAATAATAACAATAACAACAACAATAATAATAATAATAAGGGTTAATTAAATTTTTTCATTAAATTGAATTATAATAATAATAACAATGGTAAATATGAATTTTTCCACATAATAATAATAATAATAATAATAATAATAATAATAATAATAATAATAATAATAATAATAACCAAACAAAATTTAGCGCAATGCCAAGAATTGCGCAAAAACTAACAAGCGTTTATCTAAGCCACTAACAGAAGACGAATGAATTGTTCAAAACTCCATTAATTACTAACCATTCGAGTGCACAAACGCAAAACATCACGAGTCGCCAGATAACAACGGGAAAAACCGAACGTTCGGCTCGAGAGAATATCATTTAAAAAAAAAAGAGCTTCATCCAGCGCCAAAGACCGGAAACGCCTATGTAATATAAATGTAGCTTGATATATATATAGATAGGGGGATATATATCTACTATATATATATATATATATATATATATATATATATGATATATATAGTATGTATGTAGTATATTATATTTATATATATTAATATATATATAATATAATATGTACGTATATATATATATATATATATATATATATATATATATATATATATATATATATATATATATATGGATATATATATATATATATATATAGGAAACAATGAAATGTTAAGACGGAATTCACGCTGTAAAACATTTAAAGGAAAAGAAAGTTAATATATACATATCATTTTCCCATTCTCTATTGCAACCAACGGCACTCGACTGACCACTGGTGTCTAATCACTACATAGATCACCAGAAAATGCTCTGTCCTCGTCTGGGATCGAACCCCGGACGTCTTGCTAACGAGGTGAACGTTGAACCACTCTGGGAGAGAGAGAGAGAGAGAGAGAGAGAGAGAGAGAGAGAGAGAGAGGAAGTAATTATCAAAAGAACATCTGGATAGCATTATTACGGTCACCAGTGGTAAACAAACCTAAAGGGTGTCCATAAAGTCCCAGTACCATTACAAGTATTTATAGTTTGTAATGGTACTGGGACTTTATGGACACCCCATATTATCCGATACATAATTCTCCAAAAATCGACAGAACTTTAGCCATAAACGCTTATCACGGGTAACTGGCGTTGCAGTATAAATGTCGCATCGATCTCCAAAAGACCATACACTATGAAACCTTTTACTTTTGCAGCCAAAAAGATATAAAAGCGAGAAAATAAATACGGACATCGAAGACTGCGCACACCATTAAGGGGATCCGACGAGAGAAAGCAAGCACGCGCATAATAATACCAGTCTGCTTGGGAGTTTAAAGAGAAAGCGTTGGTGTTTCTTCCGAAATTCAAACAACGGCATTATATTATAAAAACAATTCACTGCTGGCGGTCTCCGAACGAGAGAGAGAGAGAGAGAGAGAGAGAGAGAGAGAGAGAGAGAGAGAGAGAGAGAGAGCTATTCCATAGCCACCCAAATTAGAACCCACCAGTCGTTTTCACTACAGATTAAGAAGAAGAGGAAAGACGGGTCTAGGAAGCACTCAGGCCTAAGACCACCAGGAAATACCAGCTGACGCTTTAGTACGTGAGTGCTTGGAACATTCGCTGGGTGGGCCGTGAGGCAAGCAACTCATCGCAACAATGCTTGCTGGAAGCAACCACTCTCCAACATATATATATACATACACACACACACACACACACACACACATATATATATACACATTCATATGTATATATATAATGTCTGGTAAAGGTTAAACAATTATAGTACAGGTTAAATAATTATTTCTGTAAATTTAGTTACTAGGTACAAGTGACACAGACGGGTTAACCAAATGTTAAGAACACCAAAAGTTCTTGTAGCTTGACACGGGTATATAAAAGAGAGAGAGAGAGAGAACGAGAGAGATGAGAAGGAGAGAGAGAGAGAGAGAGAGAGAGAGAGAGACGAGAGAGACGCAGTGATTTGTACCAAGTCCGTGCGGTCGAGTAAGGTGAACAAAGGTCAACTTTCAAAGAGCTATAAGGTCGTCTTTCACGTTGATTCCTGTGATTCTTTGACCTGACTTTGCTTTGATAGAAAATACGAATTTATATAGATATATATATATATATATAATATATTATATATATATAATATATATATATATATATGTGTGTGTATGTGTGTGTATGTGTGTCTGTATATCGATCTCTCTCTCTCTTATCTCATCTATATCTCTTATAATATATCTTATCAAATATATAATATATAATACACACACACGTAACTAAGGTGTGCTATTGCACAAAATACTTGGGAACGCTAATAACTGCTAAAAATGTATGAATGGTGGTCTAAAAAAAACGCCTCACTGCTGAGCTGTTATACAGCTCTCCGTTACATTTTTGCTAGGAACAAAATTTGTTGCTGGTTTTTTTATTAAGCTGGGCTTATGCCAGCACAGGCTCTTGCTCATAGAGAAGACCGTAGTAGGCCCAAGGATAGCTCCTGGCCTGTCACACAACAGTCCGGCGAGTTACGGATGGAACCAGTGTCTGCTGGGGCACAAAAATGGGCTATTATTATTATTATTATTATTATTATTATTATATTTTATATTATTATTAAAAACTCCTCAAAGTAGCACGAGTCTTCAAATGGAGAAACAAAGCCACAGTTATGTAAATGTACATAAATTTAAATTTAAAACTTTAAAGATAGCTTTCGGGAATCTGTTCGGTTCCCCTCATGATAAGGGGAACCGAACAGATTCCCGAAAGCTATCCTTGCTGTTTTTAAATTGAAATATATGTACATTTACATAACTGTGGATTTGTTTTTCCCTCAACATTATTATATTATTCAGAAGAAATCTATTCATATGAAACAAACCCAAAGGGGCCATTGACTTGAAATTCAAGCCCTGAGCTGAAATAAAGGATATTATTATTATTATTATTAGTATTATTATTATTTATTAGGAAGAGGTAAGACGAGGTAATGGGGAATACGGAAAGAAGAGACCCCACTTACTAAGAAACATTAATAACTTAACAATCACAAAAATGTAATAAAATGCCGGGAGAATATTATTATGGTTAGTAATATATTGCACCTTCGTTTGAACTTATGAAGTTCCAATTGCACGACTTTCACTAGGTGACTGTTCCAGTCCAACGGGGTGAGGAATAAAGGACCTCTAGAACTGAGAAGTTCGACAGCGAGGCAATTTAACTGCATATTGGTGATGCTGGTCAGCGAATTCAGTTGCTCTTGGCAGATAAAGGGGATAAGGAATCAACTGTAAACGTGAGAGATCACCAAGTTATCAAACATGACAGCCAATCTGCAAAGTGCCAAATGATTCTAGTTGAAAAGTTCACAAAATCTGAAAGGTTCACACCGAATCCGCACGATAAGGAACAAACTGGGAAAGGGTCCCCAAGGTTTTCGTTTGGTTCCAAAACCATTTGGTCGTGTTTTGGTTCCTCTTACGATGGCAAAAGGTTACCCACCAGGAAGTAATACCAACAGGTAGTGGCCTATTTCTAAAATTTGAGAAGATATTCGAAAATCAAAACGGCAATGTATTGTCCATACATATGATTATTGAAGGTAGACAGGAGGTGACAAATAGTTAACGATAATAACAACATGAAGAATAAAACTAAAAAAAAAAAAGCAACAAGCTTCAAACAATTTAACTACTCTCGTCATCTCTAACTTTTTGGACGAGAGAGAGAGAGAGAGAGAGAGAGAGAGAGAGACTGTCCTGAGCGGACAAAAGCAAGACGGATGTTCCCAGAGCAATGAGGCAAGCAGCGAGCCTTTAGAAACGAATTTCCTTCACAAAATGAGCGGTCGAATTCCATGTTCTCCGCGATGCCCCTTGTGCCCTACAGGGCCGGAAAGGGGGTTAAACACCTGCATATCCAAGAACCTCTTCAGCCTGATAAGTTTTAGAGAAAAGAGAAAGTGATGTCCGTTTTAGGCGAACGCCTGTCCTACGCATGTGAGCTGGAGTTGATTCGTCAACTATTTCCTGGGGAGACAAACGCCACATAACATATGCAACTTGGGTCTCGAATTGCATCAGAAGCGTTTATATTTTATCAAGAGCATTGACGCCAGGCGGGGGCAGCACTAAAAGGAAATGGAATCGAATCGAAACGTCTGCAGAAACAGGAGCCAATCGATGTCCCCGAACCGAAAACCTGATTCCCCCTCCTCCCAGGACCCCTCAGGGAGCTACGAGGAACCTGAATGAGCGCTTTATTTGGCAAGGAATCCCACCTCGAACTCACCTGCCATTCAAGAAAATCTCTTACTTACTAGAGAATACTTACTTTTCAACTGCGTTTTTTTTTTTTTTTTTAACGTGACATTAAAATCCTACGGCATTTAACGGCACTGAAGTAGATAAAAACATGGAGAGAGAGAGAGAGAGAAAAAAAAAGTTATATGAGAGAAAGGTTGAAAAGGCCGAAGCAGCGGCCTTGTGTTCCTGTCCTTTCTTTTTGAATCTTCATGGGGTGGTAGGACGACGGGCAACTTTCACCCGGAATGCAGACCCCCATAACCCACCCCACCCCCCACCCCCCACCATCCCCTTCCTAAAAATCACCCTCCTTCTCTCTCTCTCTCTCTATCTCTAGCGCGAGCGCACACACACATACGCACATGCCCGCGCCAAACACCGTTGAACCAGTGCTCATCATGTCCTCCTCTTTCAGTGCCCGTGCCCAGCCGGTGGTGGTGCCCTATTGCCTTCGTTTACAGCCACGCCCTCCTAACCCCGCGACCCCCAAAGGAGCAAATTCCAAAGCTACCTTCGCGAAACTTTCTCTCTCTCTCTGTCTCTCTCTCTCTTCTCTCTCTCCTTGAAGATTCCTTTAAGTGGTCAAGGACTGAAGAAAGCCCTTCTAATAATAAAGGTCGACAAAAAATATTTTATCAAGTTGTTCGAAAAATTCCAGTGACCCGACGGCCCTTCAAGAATTCGGTGACAAAGGCTATGCTGGATACCTGAAATATAAGAGGTCTGCTTCCGATTTATATCGTCTGTAGAAAACCGTACTTTTGAGTCGTCATTATTTGGCGGTTGATCAAAAAATTTTGGTCATTCAGTAATTATGTTATGCACCTTTCAATCGCAGACTGAACAAGAAATACGTATGAATTGCAACTAACCATAAAATGGAGAACTAATTCTTGGTTTTATGAAATACACACACACATACATATTATTAAACATAATAATATACATAAATATATATATATATTATATATATACTGATATATTATAATGTTTTTACACAAGTATAATATTCAAGCGTGTACATTTGAACAAAAACAAACACATAAGAGATTACTTTGGGAATTAGGTTCCAAAGAGCCCATTTTAATAATAATAATAATAATAATAATAATAATAATAATAATAATAATAATATAGCATGAAGGCCACAAATATAGTTACCAACCGTTTATAAGAACATAAAAAATAAAGAAAACTTCGTGAGATTGCTTTTTAGTCATTCGATATTTCTTTTCCCCCTTTTGTTTATCTTTTATCTTAAACTTCTGAATTCAATATATCTTTTAATTTTTTTACTAAATTTAATTATTTAAAGCCTCAGTAATTTTGTATACGAGCATGTGTTAACATTCACTCCAACAAAGAAACATAAGCCATTCTTCACTATACAATAACTCTCCACAATATGTCCTCATGCAGAGAGAGAGAGAGAGAGAGAGAGAGAGAGAGAGAGAGAGAGAGAGAGAGAGAGAGAGAGAGAGAGTCGGAATGTGGGGTTGTCAGCTGATAGCAAAAGAAAAAGGAGAAAAAATCTATCGGAGAAAGTGAGCGTCTAATGTTCCCTTTGTTGGGCAAAGTTCTCTATCCCTCGCTTCCTTTTCTTTCTACTCGAAGGGTAACTTTTACTGTGTTCCAAGAAAGGGGAGAGAGAGAGAGAGAGAGAGAGAGAGAGAGAGAGAGAGAGAGAGAGAGAGAGAGAGTAAAAGGGGTGAGGTAGGGGGATCACAAGATTGTCTTGGTGTAGACATCGGAACTATTTTACGAAAAGTCTTATTAAAATTGTTCGGTTTGATTTTACTTTTTTGGTGGGTGGGGGTGGAGGGGGGGGGGGGGTGGGGGTGTGGGGCGTCCCCGAGGATAGATAGATGGCAGGGTGTATGATATTTAGGCAGCCGGTGACACTGGGGCATGGCCCAAGAAGGGCCATTCAGCGCCCGTAAGACTGATTTTACCTTCACTGAAAAATCATGTAAACATTGACGTCACTCTCTCTGCGTATGTATACATGCACTATATGTATGTGTACGTACAACTGAATCACGAAAATTTGGAACGTGATGAATATATATAAATAAAGGCAAAATCCACGAAGGAAAGTGAAACAATTGAGAAAAGAAAAACCAACTGTGAGGCCTTTCGACTCGCGTCCTCTACCAAGCAGAGTTCGATAGGCCTGCCCGCAAGCAGTTACTCCATTGTTTTGCTTTCCTTCGTGGATTGTACCTTTAAATATGTGTATATATATACATAATGAGTGGCACTGTCGCTTCTAGAAAGTCGGATCTTTAATAGGAACAGTATTACGGCCAGCAGAAACTTCAGCATTTTTCAGTTAAAACTTTATTTCTATCCATCACCTACGTTTCGGGATACAAATCCCATCTTCAGATCTAAAAACGGGGAAAATTTCAAATTCTCTACATTAGGAATCAGACTAAATGTAGATAGATTAATTATCATCACATCAGTGAACTTCGAATTACAGGTCAAAACAAAAGGGTAACTAATTAAACAATGGATTAACAGTAAAGAGCAAAGCTACTAACCACAATGACACTTTCAGGAGAGGTAAAAAAAATTAAATAAAAACAACTTAATATTAACACAAAAACCACAAGTGAACAACTAAGAAAATTATATTATTACTAAAGACAGGAAAAAAATTTAACAATAATCCTAACAGGTAAATATTTCTGTATATACAGAAATTTTTGCCTGTTATGATCAACGGTCAATATTTTTTTTCCTGTCTTTAGTAATAATGTAATTTTAAGTGCAAGGTGATAGGATACCGACCTCCCCCCCGCCACCAAAATAAATAAGTAAAAAAACTAAATAAATGACATGAATGGAGTGATAAACTTCTAATTTTGCAGATGATACAGCAGTGACCGAAGAGGATAAGACACTGCAGAAACTTGCGAAAAACCTTGAAACTGTTTGTACAAGGAGAAAATTGAGTACACATGCGTGCAAGAATAAAGTCATAAGAGTCAACACAGGCCAGGGAGATTTACCGATGAACTTTAATACTGATGGTGGACAAGTGGAAGCAGATGAATCGTACATGCCTTTGGATGCCAGTGTAATGGTTGATGGCCAAAGAATGGGAAGTGAATTAGAGTATCCATGTAAGCCAAGGCTGCAATGTTCAAAGGTACTATACTCTGTTCCATCTGTCCATCCGCCTGTGGTGTTTGCGCATGGCAACACTGCGTCCCGGGCTTTGAATAATAACTTATTTCGAATATTAACGGTGTAATTCGCATTCAGTAAATTATTAAAACACTTTTCAGCTGCAAATGTACACCCAGATATCCTTTTATTTACCTAAAACGTACACATAGCGTAACTATTTAAAGCCCGCAAAAGCCCGGGACGCAGTGTTACCATGCGAAAACACCACAGGCGGATGGACAGATGGAAAAAAACAGAGTATGTATAGTAGTTGAGCTCTCCTTAATAGACGTGCAGAGTGGATGTTGAATGTGAGGCTGTTGAGATCAATTGTTTGCAAAGTGTGTGTGGGGCATAATAAAAAAAAAATCAAGAGGGAGAAATATGGAAATACAGATTAATGGTAGAATAGTTGGTTAAAAAAAAAAAAAGAGAATTCTGAAATGATTTGATCATGTGGACAGACTTAGGGACAGTAAGTCAGTGGAATGTTTTGAATTCGGACATTCCAAGAGGAAGGAGGAGAGAACGACCTCGAGAGGGCTGGATAGATGGTGTACAAGAGGTATTTGAAATGAAAGGCCTTAACATCCCGGAAACCTGAGGGTGCATCGAACATAAAGAAAAGAATGGCGCACAATACGTAGGGGTTTTCGACTGAATGCTAGAAAGTGTTCAACGTAGGTCTACGAAACAGTCAATGATATAATAGTTTCTTTGCCTCATTCAACAGTAGATGTCAACTTAAATTTTCATACTTCCATACAATAAGCCACAAATAACTCATTAATGTCGATTTCTCTTTAACTCTGGAATTACTTACAACCAAAGGGAATTATAGATAAATCCTTCTATCTGATCAGAATTCAAACCTATGCCTTACTGGGTTGGAAGCAGAGTCCCGTTGACCTCGTCCATGACCTTGGGTCATGCGTAAAATATATATATATAATGTATATACACGTCTCCTGAATATAAATAGGACAGGCCAATGAAAAAGGCTTACTCGTAATTCGGAGAGCGGAAGAGAATTCACAAATAAGAGGTCTACGAGAGTCTAAACTGGGAAAATGTTGGGGTGAGTAGCAACCGTTCGTTTCAAGGCCACTTAACCACACAGTGTACTTTGTACGCCACTGAAAGTGCTGGGTAAGATTTGGGTTTAGAAAGTAAGAATTACAGACCCAAACTGAATTATGACAAGACATGAGGCTGCCAGTCCCAATGAACCCCCAAAATACAGTATATCACAACAATATTTTCAGTGGGAACAAACTGAAGATCATTGAGAGACGTCCTATCCGTCTTGAAGTGATCTCCATTGCTTCCGCTGAAAAGACTGACGTCATATATTTCGACAATTTACCATACAAGATGCAATACATTAAAATACACGTAGAGAAGTGAAGATCTGAATGAGGGAATTTACTGCTTTCGCCATAAAATTCGTGATTTCGTTGCCAAAGATGATCACTAACAATATTTATACACAAAGAATGCTATGCAAGGGCTTGGCAAACTCATACAAACCTCTTCTCTCTCTCTCTCTCTCTCTCTCCGTAAGCAAATACTATACATCCATCAGCATGTGTATGTTCATCAGTACACTAGAATTACCCAATGCCCCTGTATAAATGTACAGCAGGATGATTATTCTACATTATAATTTTCAAACTTCTACGTATTTATCTCGTTATCCATTTCTTCCTCAAATCACCGAGGAGGGTATCGTTGTCCAAATAATCGAGCAATATCAGTAGAGGTGAAAGGACATTTCTAAATGACTTTGGAAATAATTAAGGACGTAAATTACAACCTCTATCCTGCGAGCCAGTGGTATGAAGTGGCCAACTCTTGGGTTGGTAATTCCACACATTAAATGTAGGACTGCCAAGATTGGCGTGTATACAATTTGGGAGAGGAAGTAATATTACGAACTCTGCGAGCATCCGGCTTACCATATAACACTCTTCAGTGTGTCTTTGGTAATCATAATGAAGCACAGTTAATTGCTCGTTAATTTAAGTTACTCAGAGGTAATGGAAAAATATTAAATTAATGTTACATTTGACAACCAAAATAAATAACTGCACAAGAGAATGAATGTTTGCGAGAGAGAGCTAGAGAAATGTTTGTGTGTGAGAGAGAGAGAGAGAGAGAGAGAGAGAGAGAGAGAGAGAGAGAGAGAGAGAGAGAGATTCTTATATTGTTTTTAACGAAAATTCGCAATGTATTACCAAAACCCCTTGACCGCGTACCGAATTCAATGCTTTAGCCAAATTGTATAGCCGACAGTAAATATATCTCAAAATTCCGATATACTTTCGTTCTTCCGACAAATTACGAATGACTAAAGTAAAACTACTGAACTTTCGAGATATAACCAAATCAGCTGCAAAGAAACCTATTCACGATTTAATTTTATACGTAAAAAAAATTCAAGAGAGAAGCTATTAATCTGAAAAATACAATATTGTACATCAAAACGTGAATATATTTCTTATACAAAAGGATAATAATTTCACTTTCATATTCAATATTAGCTATCAAACTAGTTCCACTCTTTAGAAACCGCCCCCCCCCCCCCCTCCCCCCCTTCCCCCTTCAAAAAGTAAATAAATAAATCCGTGCTAAATTGACATTTCTCTAAAAATAACACCCGAGTATAGGTGTGTGTGTGTGTGTGTGTGTGTGTGTGTGTGTGTACAGCAAATTTGTGCAGTCGACTACTTTCAAAACTTACCTCTGTAGTCTTTGTTCTGAGTCAAGCATAAAAGATAATAACGAAAGCTATGTTTTCTTAATAAAAAAAAAACTAATCATCCATTCGAACTTTAGGTTTTTCCACAAAAATGGCAACCTTTGGCTCCTCCCAAGTAAAACAAGCAACTATAATAAAGACTGAAAGAAAAAAACCTTCAAGGGATTTAAGTCACATTCTTTCATGTTTCTGAAGCTAAAACCCGCTTGCTTATCAAAATGGTCATTTCAGAAACCTGAAACCTTCGTTCCATATGCCTGGTGCCTTGGCATTTACAGTCCGTGTTATTTCCTTAAATATAGATTTAAGATCAGTGCATTCTTTCAGCGGTAGTCCTGGTTTAAATCATGCAATACGCAGGATACCGCATATTCCTTCCTGTTTCATGGTTTAATCATGTAATACACATGATAACTAGTTTCCTTCTGTTTCATGGTTAAAATCTCGTAATACACAGGACACTTCCTTCCCTTCTGTGTCTCATACGTATCTGTGCCCCCTTTAAATAATTCTGCTCCTACTACACCAAAAGCGTCTCAGTGGCGTAATGGGTATGGTCTTGGCCTGCCACCTCGGTGGCCGCGAGTTCGATTCTCGGGTGTTCCACTGAAGTGTGAGAGAAGTGTACATTTCTGGTGATAGAAGTTCGCTCTCGACGTGGTTCGGAAGTCACGTCAAGCCGTTGGTCCCGTTGCTGAATAACCACTGGTTCAAACACCATACAAACAATACGGCAATCAGCCTTCTCGAGTCTTCTTTGATTGGAATGAACAAAATTCAAGTGTAAATTGTACTCCACCATAAGCAGGCATTCTCGATGGAGCCATGGAACAGTAGGAGCGCGAAAAGATGTGCAGACAGTGGAACACAGAACGTGAAACAAAGCCTCCCACTGCATGACAAAGCTTCAATCAAACCCTCATCCGTGAATCCAGGTTAAAGACTCCAGTGATCCCAATGACTTGCTGGGGAAGAGGAGAAGAACCTCTGCAAAGTGAGCAACATTGCTTTCAACCTTCCTCGTCGAGAACAACAGTTGAAATAATCAGGGAAATAAGAGTGATGCTGAGCGGTGTAACAGCAAGTGGCATAAAAAGTGACGAAGGATGTTGGATTCGAAATGAAATATTCTAAGAAACAAAGTAGCACTCAAAGTAGGACTCATAACAGATATAAAAAATAAAACGAAAATAAGATATACCAATATGGTGTGAGCTTCAACCAAAATTCGTGTTAGACGTTGACTTATTAAAAACATAGTATTCATAATTGGTCACGAAAAAATCGTCAGCTTTAAACATGAGGTTTTATTCTTTGTTTTTTTTAAGTATCTACACCTGTTAAAAGACTTAATAAGGAACATGTGTTTGTAAAGGACTGAGAGGTTTATTCTAACTACGATTCGGTTTTCGAAGAATAAAAAAAAAATAATGCACAGACCAGCTTTTAACTATACGGTACATTTAACTTCATGTGAACAAGAAAACTCCAACAGAAGCATACTGCTACATCATGATAAACTGATGGTCTGTCGAACAATATAATCAACCAGGACTTGCATTTGCATAATGTCACTTTGCATTTGCTTGTTAGGGTTTTCTGATAGTTAGTGTGGCGTTCATTGTCGTAAGACTATCAGTGTTACACACACATGTGCATTGCCGTTAAATAATAATAATAATAATGAAAAAAAAAAAATAACCGACACAGAAACAGTGATAAAGGATTCTTACCTCAGAGTTTCGAAACGAGCCAATGGTGTCTACGGTGGAGATATTTTGGAAAGAAAGCCCGAAAGATACTTAAATGCACAGCCTGTTTCTCTCCGAACCTGTACTTCCTCGCAGAAATTCCTGGGCACTGAATAAGTCACTGTCGTAAAAGTTCCTTTAGCGAGAGGAGGAGGAAGAAGAAGAAGAACGAATGTCGGACCGCCTTCATACAGCACAAACAAACGTTTCCAGGTATGGCACAAAAATCCTGCGTACACCAGAGGTGTTTGCGAAAGAGCCGTCGGTTCGTCTTGAGGAAACTCGGCTTGGCAGCTTGTCTCCTGAGGAAGGCTTAAATCATCGACGGGGGTCTATAATGACAAAGTATCCAAAAGCCCGAAATTCCCGCTTCTGGTCTCGAAACCGCGTCGCAACTTCCTCAATAAAGAACAACCACAGCTCACTAGTACTTGCGATGTGATACTGAGGTCCCGCCATCTCGGTAACACGTTCATTCTCATTCCTCCCCAGTCCCTCCCTCACGCCTCTCTCTCTCTCTCTCTCCTCCCCAGGACCCGTCCCCATACATCCCCAAAGGGGACCTTTTACAAAATACTTTCACTCGCTAACAAAGACTAAGACACAACTCGGCACGGGAGGGGGGAGGATGGATGGTGGTGGATTGGGAGCGCGGGGGGCTCCCGCTATGAGATGGGCGGGGCAATGAGAGCAAAAGTGGGAGGAGCCAACAGAGGCCTGGGGTGGGGAAGGGTGACAGGGTCTTTCTCTTTCCATAAGCCCATGATATGATTCCTCAATGCAGCAGCACCGCCACAAACGCGCTCGCACACAATTTACAAATTGTAAGGTGACCTCGGGTGAGGTTACGCTGGAACAAAGGCCGATTTCACGACAAGGCAAAGAGGTTTCTCTCTCTCTTTCTCTCTCTCCAGGTCAAAACGAAGTCAGGTCAGATTCCAAACCTCGTCGACAGCAGAGAGTTACGACTTCGCGTCCGCTCTAGGGAACGCGGAAAAAAGATAAGCGTTCTGATAAAAGTCCTGAGAGATTACGTATTAGAAAGGAACCTCTCTCTCTCTCTCTCTCTCTCTCTCTCTCTCTCTCTCTCTCTCTCAAGTATGGGCATTTTTCTGGAAAATGTAAATGAAAGGATGATGGATAATTTAAGCTCATTTCTTTTTTAAATTCTAAAGTATGCAAAGATTAACACTACTGATGACAAGATGACTTAAACAAACAGCTCAGAGATTCAAGGCTTTCCCCACAACCAATAATTCGGAAGTTCATTATCATTAAAAAATGCTAATTATGACCAAATCCTTTGAAATATAGTCATTAATGCTAGTAAATGAACTGTTCGGTAATGCATTTATGTATTCTGGACTAATGTGATTTTTGACAAATTATTCTTCCCTCGTTCATACTGAACACTGTTCCTGTCATGCTAAACATCACAGAGAGAGAGAGAGAGAGAGAGAGAGAGAGAGAGAGAGAGAGAGAGAGAGAGAGAGAGAGAGAGAGTTTACAAAGACATAAATAGCTTGCTTAAAATAATATTTGGGCAGATTGTTGTAAAGTTTTATTCCCGAATATAAATCAAGCATTTCTCGACCTATCCTTCTTCCCCTACCTTAACCCCTCTTATATGCATTCTGAGATCCAGACGGAAAAAATGAACAAAAATGGAAACTTTCTCATTTATTCATAGGAAAAACATTCTTGGTATTGAAACCTCCACCAGACGAAGCAAGACTTAAAAGCATTTTTTTTTTTTTTTTTGTCCGTCATAAATTAACTTTTTGTTTCTACAATGAATACCCAGGAAGTGCCTCGATGAAAAGAAGTGAACAAATACTTACTAACCTCTTGAAAAAGTACGGAACATGGAAAACAAAAGTACTCTTGCCATTGTGAGACTCGAATTATCAGAACAATTCCACCCGAGTTTCATTTGGCGTAGAAACAATTTCCGCTTGTAGAACCTTTCCGTTTCTCTTAGTTTTGTCTCGGGGTCCCTTTATGACTATACAGCAAATTCTTGGCACCATTCTACTGATAAAGATGGAACTATGGAGTTCCAAGATATTATTCTTAAAAAGCTACATAAAATTCTAAGAATTTATAGGGTCCCTCTTGTTCTCCTGATACAAAAAATGCCTGGCCATGTCACTCGTTATTTCTGGTTCTCTCTCTCTCTCTCTCTCTCTCTTTCTAAAATTAAGAAAGTATTTACACATGACACGAAACATATCAGTAAGGCGAGAGTGTAGCCAACTTTCTCTACTGCAGACACCAGAATACAAAATGTTTGACTGACTTATCTTTTACGCAGGATATATATACAGTCAACCTATTCCCCCGTCTTATCAGATTCGTGGATTTTCGAAAGTATTTTCTAAGGTATAAAATCTACAGGGGAAATAGTATATTAAGAGGAGCGTTCACCGCCCGGTAAAAATGACATGCCCAGCTATCTGACCCCTTGTACGAAATATGACAACGTTGAAATAAGTTAATTAACAACCTCCACAAAAAAAATATTAGCTTCTCCGTTAAGCAACAAACGGCAACATCGACTCGATGTACAATTAGCCATTAACGAGCATAATTGCGGACGATCGTTCGAAGAAAGCCAACAGGATATAGAAAGGCGAAGAAGATATTGCGAATGGATTCCACTTCATGGCAGCCTTCGCAAGTGAAAGTCTTGGGCGCCGATGATGTCACATTGGGTATGACGTCAGAAAGCGCCCTTCCCCGGTAGAGCGCCACTGGCCTTATAAAATGAGCCCCCCAAAGGGGAGATGTCCCAACTGGACGACACACCGCGAAACGCTCTCATGCTCACGCGGTGGAATCAGCTGCAGCTTCGGGTAACGCGGGTTATTTTCATTTTAGTACTTCCAACGTTTTCTGTTATCTTTTCTCTCGGGAAAGAAAAAATAATCCAAAATAATTTTAGGAAAATGAGCTAAAATACTTCCAACGTTTTCTGGTGTCTTTTCTCTCGTCAAAGAAAAAAATGCCCAAAATAATTTTAGGAAAATGATCCAACAATACTTCCAACATTTTTGTTGTGTTTTCTCTCGTGAAAAGAAAAATAATTTTAGGAAAATGATCCAAAATACTTCCAACGTTTTCTGTTGTCTTTTCACACGTGAAAAAAATAACAAAAATCATTTTATGAAAACGAACCTAAAATATAGTGTCTCTGCTCCCATTTTCGATAAAGTGGAATTATAGGAATTATGAACAATCTTTCCATATGGAAACAATTTTGCCCAAGGCCTCTACCGACAAAGAAAAACGTCCATTCAAGCATTAAACAATTACCAAACGAAGAAAATCTGGAAAAAAAAAGAGACGGAACGAGAATAGGTTAAAGAATAATGAGAAGCATATCCGCCTTCGTACAACTCGGGAAAAATATCATCGTGTCTGACCCTATGTCTCGTGGTCAATGCTTGCTTCGAGCATCACTTCTCCTTATGCCAGATATACTACGCAAACAGCTATTCTCAAAAGCGTCGACCTATTTTCTTTTACACACACACATATATATATATATATATATATATATATATATATATATATATATATATATATATATATATATATTATATATATAGTGTATGATAAAAAGTAACCAGATGATTCTACAAATATACTTCAGCCTAAAAAGCAATCAAAATGATTGTCCACTTGGCTACGATGGGTCTATTCTAGCTCAAATAAGTATATCTGGAAACGACAGATATATGCAAGTATGATAGTGAGTTGACTTTTATCCTTCTCGTGGTCAGGTCGGCAACGTGACCTCTCTGTGATTATGGGACTTGGGTTCGTTTCCCGGTACCGGACCAAACAATTTCTTCAAAGATTTCTTCGGACTTAGATCTTCAGGCTTTGTAGTGACAAGCGTATCCAAAAAAAGAGCAAAGGATTCAAGAAGTTAAGAGGGCATTGTGGCTATTACAGTTGCATATATATATATATATATATATATATATATATATATATATATATTTATATATTTATCTATATATCCACATTTCACCTCCATAAAGGAGTGTTGGCTTAACAACCCTTGGTACTTTTTCCATCCTGGCTTCCACAGACAACCCAAGTAGTCTGTTCTTAATCTATAGTTGAACAATATCCTGATCTGCATTTCACCTTGAGGCATTAAAATGCCATATAGAATATTACAAGAGAAACTATTGTGCAGCACGACAATAGGCAACCTAGACGCAGTATGCGTATAGGAGAAAGCCGGCTATACTGAATGGCATTGGATGTGATACTATACACACCTTTTCCACTCTACTGATTTCCTACACATAAATCATTCATCAGGACTGATAAGGCACTCAGGTAGTGTTGCAAGATATAAATGATTGCAGATGTCTGCAGAAATTATCCATTAAACGATTACACTACAAGATATGACTTAAATACCACTGAATATGCAACATGTATACAAGATGTCCATAAAGTCCCAGTACTATTCTGAGCAATAAATACTAGTAATGGTATTCGGATTTAATGGACACCCTGTATATTCCGCATAGAGAAATAATATTAATTATCGCTATACAAATATACGATTCATCAAACTTCTGACGAGGAACAGTATTGCCAATTCACAGTGATTGATGAACAATTTGTTACTGTATACCTTGTTAAAACATATAAACTTTAAATAAGTACTTGACTGAATGCATTACATTCAGATGAGGAAAAAAGCCCAAAATAGTGAGAGTTGGCTATGACATTAGAAAGGTTACTAATTAAAGATGGTTTCTAGATACACTGACCTTACGAAGTACCATTGAAAAATCTTCCTCTTTAGGTCGAACCAAACAGTGTTTTTTTTTTCTTTTTTATTGCAAGCAAAGATGACCTTTATATGAAAATCATTTAAGAGCTAGACTCAGAGAGTACAGCATCTTTCATTCAATCACGCATAAGAAACTAACACATGCTAGCTTAAGAATAGAATAGAATACTTCAGGCCAAAGGCCAAGCATCGGGACCTATGAGGTCATTCACAGCTGAAACGGAAATTGACAGTAAGAAGGTTTGAAAGGCGTAACAGAAGGAAAATCTCTCAGTTGCACAAAGAAAAAATTAATAGACAGGAAGGATGGACGATAGAGAATACGAACGGAGATACAGTAAAAGGAATGAAAGAGGTAGCAGCTATGGGACGAATTGACGGTGCAAAGACCCTTACGTAATGCCTACAGTGCATCACGTGAGGTGCACTGTCCGCACTACCCCCTTACGGGAGTATTACAGCTTAATCCCTAGTTGGGGTCGCTGTTCTTAATAAGGCTCCTCCAGTTGTCTCCATCTTGAATAGATTACTTCAAAATTGAGTTTGACGGATGTTCTTGACACCAATCCATCCTGTTCATCCGGGTTCAGGACCAGCACTGGGTTGAGCTGGCTACGCCTACCCTATCCCCCGAAAAAAAAACATCAATAACAATTTAGCAGGTAACGAGGTACAAATGAAGCAAATGGCATTCATCATAATGAACCCTTCCTTAAACTTTCTTCTGTCGCTTTGTATAAACTTTTGGTTTTCCTTATTGAAATTAATGAATAAATGCTCTGACCTACGATTACTTCCGCTTTACACGGGGATATACAGTGTGCCCTACTGGCGTGCACACATAATATATATATATAACATACACATATATATATATATATATATATATATATATATATATATATATATATATATATCACACCACACACACACACATATATATATATATATATATATAATATATATATAGAGAGAGGAGAGAGAGAGTGAGGGGAGAGAGAGAGAGAGAGAGAAGAGAGAGAGAGAGAGAGGTGTAGGTGTTACAGCCACAATGTTACCCAAACCGATATCCTCTTGTTTTTACCAGAAAGGAAACTACAGCCACTTGTATTTTTAAAAGGAGTAAAAAAAATGCTAACCGGAGAAAATGCACGAACCTCTGAACACCGACTTCCTATTATGATCTTTCTCCTCCTTGTTTAAAGCGACCTCTCGGCTTGAAAAGGAGTCCATTACCTCGACAAAAAGGGGAGAAAAACGTCGAGAGACAATACTCTCTTTCGTACGAGAATCACTACCCTCTCCTCTACCCGAGGGGACGATTAAGTCTCAATCCATTCCACGACGTCGAAGATGAGCAGCGTCTCGAACCTGGAACACAATCACATACTTTCCCCCCTCGACCAATCAAAGAGCCACCTGGGGCCCCCTGCCCGCCCCACCCCGACTTTTTTTCCCCCTGCAGCTCATCAAGGAGGTCGGGGGTCACCTGATGATACAGCGGCTACCGGAGAAAATGGAGGGGATAAACGTCGCGCTGGTGATATAAAAGTGGAAGAAAAACGAATATGGAAAAACGGGCAAAATGGGGACTGTTCCCGGCTTTACCCACGCGGTAAAACAGGAGAAAAGCTTTTTTATGGGCTGCTCTATGAGCAACAACCCGTGCTGGCATAAGGCCGGCTCCATCAAAAGCAACAGAAAAGTTTTTTCGCGCTTGCAGTCCTGAGATCTGTGATATTCAACATCCAAGGGAAATATAGATATCCACGTTCTCGTCCCCTCTTTCCAAATCTGACCTAGTGAACTGAACTGAATATAGAATTCAGGCTAAAAGCACTGGGACCAATGAGGTCGTTCAGCGCTGAAACGGAAATTAACAGTGAAAGCTGAAAAGGTGTCACAGGAGTTACAAGGATTAGGATGTCTCAAAGACTTGTTAGTCCATCCGAGGAGACATCGTGTGCTCACTTATCTGTAGGAGCAGGTTTTACTGTGCATTCACAGTGTCCTAATGATTCTGTCTAGCTTTCTTTTAAACTCTTCTACACTGTTGCTGTTTACAACTTCTGGTGGCAGTTTAGTCCACGTGTCACATATCTTGTGTGGAGGAAAACCTCGAAGCAGTTGCGCTATGAATCACTTGTTAGGAGAGGGTGGAAAGTAAGATGGAAGAAAGGGAACATGAAAGGAGGTACAGCAAAAGGAATGAAAGGGGTTGCAGCTAGGGGCCGAAGGGACGCTGCACAGAACCTTTGTAAGTAATGCCAATGGCCCCCATTGCGAGGCGCACTAACGGCACTACTCACCTACGGGGACACTGTCATGCAGTCTACTCTTCGACGAAGGAGGATGACGTCACTGGGCGAAAAGGCGGGAGAAACCGCGGATGGGAAATAATAAGGTCAAGCAGTGAATTAATAATGGCGGGAAAGTCACGCCAGCCAGGATCCTGCGGGAGACATCCCAACGAACCGACGACACCCAATGACATGCATCCCCGCCGGCGGTAATTGGGGGAACAATTACGGGAGTGACTGTAAAAACAATTACGGGCGAGACAAAGAAGAAACCGTGAAAAATAAGGTAAACTTGACATTGATCATAGGGAGTGTTTCAGAAAGGGGCGTTCGGGTATTCGGAGACGGAGGAAAAAATAAAAAATTAAAAAATTAGAAAAAAAAGAAAAGACTGCTCGCCGATGATTTTGCAACCGATTGTGTACTTTATATAGAGATGCTCAATAAACGGTACAGTTCAAGTTATTGCATAATGTTGCTGATTTACTGTACTGAAGTATCAACGGAAATATTAGTCAGGTTCCATTGCTACATATATTATTCATAATAAGAAGCG
The DNA here is from genome assembly GCF_015104395.2 of Macrobrachium nipponense. Taxonomy (NCBI): domain Eukaryota; kingdom Metazoa; phylum Arthropoda; class Malacostraca; order Decapoda; family Palaemonidae; genus Macrobrachium; species Macrobrachium nipponense. The sequence goes on from NC_061102.1 coordinate 12,823,161, forward strand.
TAAAATCTAAACACTGCAAACTTTGATATCACGCTAGTTTTTGGGATTGAATAGAATATAGAGTTTAGGCAAAAGGCCAAGCACTGGGGCCTATGAGGTCATTCAGAGCTAAAGAGGATACTGAAAGTAGGTAGGTTTGAAAGGTGTAACAGGAGGAAGACCTCGTAGCTGCACTATGAAATCATTGTTAGGAGAGGGCGGAGAGCAAGATGGAAGAAAGATAACATAAATGGAGATACAGCCAAAGGAATGAAGGGGGTTGCAGCTAGGGGCCGAAGAGACGCTGCAAAAAACCTTCAAGTAATGCCTATACAGGGAACATACTTTTGAGATACGTTTCCTTAACCATGGCGATGAGACCAAATCAACTCGGGCTTCTATGTGTCAGGTCGAAAGTCGATGGATTTCCCTTCCCAAGTGATGATAAAATTCCCTTATGAAGCACTTACTCTATCAGACAACACTCAGTCAGGCAGAGTAAAAGCCAGAGGCACAAGGCATCGAGATGATGACTGGTTATAACCTCCGGACGACAATGTTGCTGTACGGTACACTGTGATTTCAGTTCTCCTTCGTTTTCTATATTCAGATAATTTTTTTTTTTATATTATTTTGTAAAGTCTAACAAACTAAGTTACGAAGAACCTTCTATTTCCGGGACCGCTACCCGCCCCTCGCCCCCTTCAAAAAAATGTGTTGGAGGTCAGTTACTCATGGAATACCCAGGGAAAGTACGACAGAGAAAGAGCAGGTAATTGGGCATACCCATTTGCCGCAGTCATGACTTTCTCTCTCTCTCTCTCTCTCTCTCTCTCTCTCTCTCTCTCTCAGAGACACACAAACACCTTCTTTCTTCCTGGGAGGGGGAGAGACAAATGTCACTAAGAGAAACAGACAGTGAGAATCAGGGATAAAAAAAATCAGTGTATTGAGAATAATAAATATAATGGACACCAAATCTAGGAAATCTATAATTGCTTCCTAATGAGTATAT
>NC_061102.1:12829154-12881654 GCF_015104395.2 Macrobrachium nipponense
CTTATAATTGAGTATGTTGGTCGGTGTTTTTTTTTTTACTGTTACCTATGAGTATGGTTCTGTTTTTTTTTTCTGTTTCCCTATGTTGTTGGTTTGGTTTTTTTTTTATTCCTGTTCCCTTTTATGTTGGTCTGGTTTTTTTTTACCTGTTCCCTTGAGTATGTTGGTCTGGTTTTTTTTTATTTTTACTGTTACCTATGAGTATGTTGGTCTGTTTTTTTTTTACTGTTACCTATGAGTATGTTGGTCTGGTTTTATTTTTACTGTTACCTATGAGTATGTTGGTCTGTTTTTTTTACTGTTACCTATGAGTATGTTGGTCTTGGTTTTATTTTTACTGTTTAACCTATGAGTATATTGGTCTGTTTTTTTTTTTACTGTTTCGTAATGGAGTATGTTGGTTTAGGTTTTATTTTTACCTGTTACCTTTTTTTTTTTTATGAGTATGTTGTCTGTTTTTTATTACCCACCTGTTACTCCTGAGTTATTTGTTGGGTCTGTTTTTTTTTACTATGTTTAACCTATGGTATGTTGGTCTGGTTTTTTTTTTACTGTTACCTATGAGTATGTTGGTCTGTTTTTTTTTCTGTTACCTATGAGTATGTTGTCCTGGTTTTATTTATTTTAACTGTTACCATTATGAGATGTTGGTCCTGGTTTTTTTTTCCTGTTACTAATGAGTATGTTGGTGCCTGGTTTTTATTTTTACTGTTACCGTAATGGTAAAGAAAATGGTTGGGTCTGTTTTTTTACCTGTACCTATTGAGTATGATTGGTTTTGGTTTTATTTTTTAAACTGTTATCGTTTATGAGTATGTTGGTCATGTTTTTTACTGTTACCGTATGATAATGGTTGGTTCTGGTTTTATTTTTTACTGTTAACCGTATGAGATATTGTTTGGTCCTGTTTTTTTTACTGTTACCTATGAGTATGTTGGTCTGGTTTTATTTTTACTGTTACCTATGAGTATGTTGGTCTGTTTTTTTTTTTACTGGTTACCTATAAAATTGTTTGGTAACTGGTTTTTTACTGATAGCGTATGCGTATGTTGGTCCTGTTTTTTTTTTAACTGTTAACTATGAGTAAATGTTGGTCTGGGTATTTTATTTTTTAACTGGTTACCTGTAGTATGTTGGTCTGGTTTTATTTTTACTGTTACCTATGAGTATGTTGGTCTGTTTTTTTTACTGTTACCTATGAGTATGTTGGTTGGTTTTATTTTTACTGTTACCTATGAGTATGTTGGTCTGGTTTTATTTTACTGTTACCTATGAGTATGTTGGTCTGTTTTATTTTTACTGTTACCTATGAGTATGTTGGTTGGTTTTTTTTTACTGTTACCTATGAGTATGTTGGTCTGGTTTTATTTTTTACTGTTACCTATGAGTATGTTGGTCTGTTTTTTTTTACTGTTACCTGTATGTTGGTCTGTTACCTGTACTGAGTATGTTGGTTTTTTTCTGTTTTTTATTTTTACTGTTACCTATGAGTATGTTGGTCTGTTTTTTTTTACTGTTACCTATGAGTATGTTGGCGTCTGGCGTTTTATTTTTTACTGGCCTTACTATGCCGTATGTTGTCTGGTTTTATACTGTTTTACTATGAGTATGTTGTCGTATTTTTACTGTTACCTATAAGTATGTTGACCTGGTTTTTTACAGTTACTTCTGAGTATGTAGGTCTGTTTTTTTACTGTTACCTATGAGTATGTTGGTCTGGTTTTTTACTGTTAGCTATGGGTATGTTGGTCTCGTTTTTTACTGTTACCTTTGAGCATGTTGGTTCGGCTTTTTACTGCTACCTATGAGTATGTTGGTCTGGTTTTCCACTTTAACTATGAGTATGTTGATCTGGTTGGATTTTTACTGTTACCTATGGTCTTTTTTTTTTAACTATGAGTATGTTGGACTGATTTTCTACAGACCTTCTGTAATTTCCATCATTAAAATATCTTCAAACAGGATCAGTGACTGGTCAAGGAAACCATAAACAGACGAGCGGTTAGGTTACTTCTCTGACATCTATACAGCAATCATGACTTGCACGTTGAGACCACATCAGAAACCTGGCTAATTTCACACGCAAAATGCTACAGATGCAGTTCAGATGACAATAATACCTCTCTTCGGAGCAACTTTACTCCAATTCTGAGTGGTCAGAAAGATGTAATGGGTTGCTTTTCATGGAAGGAGTTGAGTAAATGCATGTTTTCGGGTGATGAGAAAACAAAACTCATAGGCACTGTGAAGCTGGTTCGTTCATAAATTTCCCAAGGAACGGTCAATGATTAGAATATGGGCCGCTCGCCTCGACCACCTGTAAGGTACAGGAACCTATGACCTCAAGAACAGATAGCATTGATGAGAGCAGAAGATTACAAAGGGGCAGAGCAGGACAAGCAGAAGCAAGCAGTTGTTGAAGAGAGAATGAGATGAGAAATGAGAGCCGAGTAAAGGGATATTTATAAAATCAATCAACAGGTGTGTAAATATTATATAATTACCTATGCGGAAACGAGATGATATTAAACTGCCTAGTAGTATGGGAAAAATCCTTCCTTCGAGGCCGATAAAGGCTAGAGCAAAACAGAACATGTTTGGCTCGTTAAGAGTACTTTTTTTTAAATTAATATTTCCTCTTTCCAATGCTGAATTAAACGTCTCCGCAGTAAACCCTTTAAAAGGGGACTTCACATTCATTTATATTATCCAAGGGAAGCTTGAGGAAACCATTTAAACATGAATGAAGAAAAATTTGATTAACTACAACAGAGATTTCCCGGGAAGTCCTAAAAAAAACTTTCTCCAAGCTAAATACTCGTTCAATGTGGTAACCTGAATCACGTAAGCAATTACATTTAACGACGAATCAAATAGGTAAGTGAAGAGGTGACACTACGTCATAAAACAGGGTTTATCGAGCAGCAGAACAGGTAGCTTTTGCCACCCTGTTGTCGGGGTGTAAGAATACTACCACCATAGATCCAGTGTGTCGTAAAAGGCGACTAAAAGGACAAATGCTGCCTTGCAAGTCTTACTTTTTTAGTAAAGGGCTAGGTCCACTGCCAATAACTGCGGAAACTGCTGCCTTCCAGGTGGAACTTTTTAGTCAAAGGCGAGGCCCACCGCCAATAACGGTGGTTGATGACAGCAAGGGCATGCGGTCGTGAAAACCCCTTTGCCAAATAATAAACCATGCCTGATGTTGTGAGGAAAGGCGCATCAGGCAACCGACCCCTTAGTGTAGCGATAACGATGGGGAAGAAGAGAAGAAATAGTTTTTTGCAGCTTTCCTTGTCTGTGATCTGTCCCGCTTGACAGTAACGGCGAATAAAAAGATACTCGGTAACATTAGCGTTGGGTCGCGTCCTCTTTCGAGTTCACTTGGAAACAAAACCAAGACGAGGGTTTTGGCAGTGACCTACATAAGCGGGAAATCCTTTCAGCGGGGCATGAAGGTCGTCCGTGGGAAGGACTGAAGAAGAGTGACTAAAAGGACATGTAGGATTCCCAGGCCTTTCACTTATAGAGATGATGAGTTGATGGATCCGTGATTAAAGCTGCGGCCAAAAATAGCTTTAGAAAACCGTGCGAATGCAAGATTACTTTCACCCGATGCGAGGGAGGCTTCAAGAATTTTCAGGAAGGAAAAGAAACACTTGGATTTTCTGGATTCTCTCTCTCTCTCTCTCTCTCTCTCATACATACACAAACAAATATAAGCATATATACATTATATATACAATATACATACATACATTATATTACAGGTACATATAATTTATTTATTTATTATTCTTGAGGTAGTAGGGGACTTGTCCACATAAAATAAAAATTAATTACGTTAATGATGAGTTATGCATAAGTAAACCTGACATAAGGATATAAGGACCAGGATATACGACCGTTTGAGTACATAGTTTTCATTTTTTAAAGAAGAAAAAACTAATCACTCAGCAGAGAGAGATTACGCAAAAGTAACGCATCAACTACAAAATAATATAACGCATCAACTACAAAATAATAATCAGCAATAAACCGACATCTTTCAAGAAATGCACGCACAGCACAAACTGACAAACACCTAAAGCTGTGCTCAACACAAAAAAGTTATTAAAAATAACGTGTGACCTTGATATTTATCTTTTTGCCATTTTCGTCAAGTCAACGAACTTATGTTTTTTATAAATCGCCACAGACGGTGTAATGAAAAGGAGAGAGAGAGAGAGAGAGAGAGAGAGAGAGAGAGAGAGAGAGAGATTATCCTCAGCCGTACAACAAGTAGGTTATCAGTCCATTTCCCGCGTTTGCAACGAAAATAGATGTAAAATATGCGTGGTATGTTTTAAATGGGATTATGTCACGAGACAGCATGTACAAAACATGGAGATTGCAAAGCATAATGGACGCATTGTGTGAAGAAGAAAAAGAATTGTTCATTAAAGTATTATGTGAAGTAACAAAGCAATGAAAGTATCAAATCGGTGGGTGGGTACGGGAGGGTTTTGGTGGGGGCGCCGCCTAAATAACTACTTGCACGAGGAGACGCGGGACATGTACAGCGTATAATGCTGTACGAAACTCTCAGCCGCGGTTTCAGCTATGGCCTAGTAGCGGCCTGTGCTATTGGCACCTATATCGGTGCCGAACGCATGACTAACTTTAATGTTAAATAAAATACAATCCTACTTAGGCTAGAGGCCTGCATTTTGGAATGTTCGAGGATTGGAGGGTGGATGACCAACATACCAATTTGCAGCCCTCTAGCCTCGGTAATTTTAAGTTTTAAGATCTGAGGGCGGACAGACAGACAAAATAGCCACCTCAATAGTTTTCTTTTACACAAAACTAAAAATGGTTATCGCAATTCTTAACGAGGATTTGCATAACACGTTTGCTAAGACTTAAGGGCGACCTTTTTAGTTTCTAGTTATTCATTCATATTCATTTAAAAAGAGAGATAAAATACATATCAACAAAGGGAAGAAGAAGACTGGGATAATTAGAGGCTAAGATGATGACTAAAACTTAAATGTCATGAGAGATGAGAGGTCATTAGGACTAATGTGTGAGGCTAAATACAAACAAATCATGATGACATGCGCACAGACAGTCCCGAAGAAGACCCAAACCTGCGCATGCGCAGTACTAAAAATATAGTGGTTTCCAAGCCTTTGGTCTACAACCCTACGTAGTACCTACGGGGAAAGCCATGGAACCAGACATTATGAAATGGTGTTTGTAAAGTGAGTCTGTATAACCTGATTAGCTAACATAAAGAAGGAGAGTATGGATGGTAGGAACAGTTAAAAGTAGTTATAGCTGTTACAAGCTATTCACTGAGCTCAGTTACATCTGGACTACTGAAGCTCGACAGGCTGAAATGGCTCGGGAAGGGCGGAGGACGAGGGCACTTGGACGTCATGAAGGTTTGAAAGTTTTGGAACGCAATGTCGAATACTGGAGAAGGCAGACATTACGGCACGCGCTGGGATTTACGAGAGAAACTACACATACGCACATCTATTTCATGAGTATTAAAACTCTAGACAAAGAAATCGGAAATCTTTCACGAAGTGGGTCCAGAAGCAAACGAAGTATATATGTAGCTATATAGTCCTCCACGACCCTGGCGAACTCTCGCCTCTGATTCCAGTCATTATCCCGAGAGAAACGAGCAATTTTCGCCGCAGACTTTCGGCACAGCACAGTCTTTCTCCGATTCTGGAATGCGGTGATTTCCTGCCTTTCTCCCCCCCCACCCCGATGACATCGATCGTGGATGCACGAATTCTGCAGGTAGTTATAGATGATGGGTGAGGAACACACGTACGGCACAAGGCCTCGTGGACAAGAGGTCATATGCTTCAGGAAAAAGAGAGAGAGGAGAGAGGAGAAGAGAGAGACAGAGAGAGAGAGAGAGAGAGAGAGAGAAGAGAGAGAGAGCGAGAGAGAGAGAGAGAGAGAGAGAGAGATAAAGGAGTCCGTCTTAACAATCAACAGAAAAATAAAATCAACGACGGGATATCGACGATCGAGAGAATGAACTGAATACAGAATTGAGGCCAAAGGCCATGCACTGGGACCTATGAGGTCATTCAGCGCTGAAAGGTGTAACAGGAGGAAAACGTTGCATTTGCACTATGAATCACTTGTTAGGAGAGGTTGGAAAGTAAGATAGAAGGAGAATATGAAAGGAGGTACAGTAAAAGGAAAGAAAGGGATTGCAGCTAGGGGCCGAAGGCACGCCCCCCCCCCCCCCAAAAAAAAATCGAGTAATGCCTACAGTGGACCGCACGAGGTGCATTGACGGCACTAACCATTCCCCGCCCCCCACCTACTCCCTACGGGATCGATCGAGAGAAAACGAACTCCAGCGCATGACTTGACTGTCGTCAGCCTGAGCGGGAGAATATGTGTTGAATCTCAGGCGACCGAATGGAGGCTGGGAAGAGCGTGATGGCTTCATCTCTCTTCCGAGAGCAATTTCTGGGAACCTGGCTACGCTGCGGAAGGTCTTGGATGATGTCGATGGTGATTGAAGTATTGTGGCATTTACAGTGATAGCAGAAATGTCCTTTGCGGGAATTAGAATGGTGGGAAATACTGAGTGAATGGCATCCTAAACAGTCCAAAATTTTAAAAATACACACCACACACACACACTACGACATACATACACACACCACCACACACACAAACACACACACATATATATATAATATATATATATGTGTGTGTGTGTGTGTGTGTTGTGTGTGTGTATATATATATATATATATATATATATATATATATATATATTTATTAAATATATATTATATATATAGATATATTATATATTACTTATATAGCTAATATTATTACTATATATATAAATATAATATATAATATATTCTATATATATTATATTATATATTATATATATTATATATATATATATTATATATATATATATATATAATAATATATATATATATATATTATATATATATGTGAATTTTTATCACATCACCGTGATTCATATACAAGCATTAAGCTAAGAATGTCCTTTAATATCCAATTCGCTCTACCTCTGAACTAATAAATTTTCATATATGTTAACCGAATGGGGAATTTTTTAGTCGATAATAATTTCGTCCTCTCGTGGATTCGAACCAGCGCGCAGAGGATAAATCAGGACTTCGGTGAAGTTATCGACTAGGCCAACAAGATCCGAGGTAGAGCGAATTGGATATTAAGGGACATTTGTAGCTTAATGCATATATATATATATATATATATATATATATATATATATATATATATATATATATATATAACACAGTAACACGTTACCTTTCACGTACTTTTACAATATTCTCTTTTCTCAAGTTCAGTTCCCATCACTCCAGTTCTCTTGCGGCCAGTATCTCTTAGCAATTAGCAATTACCAGAGCAGCAAATAGTAATTCCTCTGTGTTACCTGACACTTTACTATTGACTGCAGGAAGACAAGACGATTAGAATTGAGCGGGAAAAGCCTCACAATAATCGAAAAGAATTTCACGTCTAATTCTAACACCTGTCACGTCTTGACTTCAATCAATACATCAAAAAAGGATCATAATAATAAAGTACAATGATGTGTACAATGATGCGCTGACTCTGATACGTTTCCATCTCACAACATCGTATGGAATGACATAATCTATCATTACAATGGCTGCTAAAATATGCTTTGCGCAAAATACATAACTGTACATACTTTGCCTCGTATACACAATTACAACAGAAGGAAACCATGATATAAACTAATGGCTCTAATCGAAATTGCTTATATTCCAATACTGCAAATGATGGTAATTCAATTCTGACAGTGAGTGGGACAGACAGTGTATTTGATTCAACCAACAAACGATCTCACGATATCGCAACAGAACATTGGTCAACGAATTTATCTTTCTGAAGTTGTTGCTGCGGTCAAAATGACCTTCTATATTTATAATATATTATATTTATTATCTATATATATATATATATATATATATATATATATATATAGATATATATATATATATACTATATATCTATATGTAATATGATATATCTATAATATATATATTGTGGCGAAGTGCCAAGAATATCAGGTTACTACAGTTACCATTCATTAATTGTTACCTCACAACAGCCAGACACCTGAACCCTCATCACAGGTACTAAACGACTGAATACTCTAAAGGCAACAGTGATCCCTTAAGAACTTACCAGTATTGCAGAAAATCAGGCTAAGTTCATCAAAACAGGTGTGAGGTAATCTTGTAAGTAATTAAATTAATCAAAGGGCAGGCATCACTCCATCAAAAACTTTAAAAGTCTAAGTATTTCCCTGATTTCAGAAGTCTAAGTACTTCCCTGGTTCTAAGTCACTTCAATAAATTGAAGGAAAACAGATCAATTACCACTCTATGTTTCTACTTAAACTAATCATAATTAAATACTGGTGCAGAATAAAGAAAAAACTTATAAACATTTTAAATACAAAAATTCATTATTAAACTTAAAACTTATAAGTGAAATTCACAATATCAGGGAAAATTACTATTTCTTGAAAACAAAGCAAGTTTAATTAATTCTTGAATCAATTCAGTAAAACTAAATCAAAATTAATTTATCACAAAATTCAAGAAAATTAATTCAATTAAAATTCAAGTGCTAGGCAATAATTGAAATATGGAAATTAATTCACAAGTGCTAAACAACACTAAAACTTGAAAAGAATTCTAATTAAATGCAAATCAATTCACAAGTGATAAATTCAATTAAATGGGTAATGATTACGTAATGAAAATAGCTAAGTTAATTAAATTGTGAATGCAAATGAAAACACAGAAAAATGTGGAAAATACCAAAATTGCAAAAAGTATTAATCACACAAAATATTAAACCAGAGTATTTTAATGGGCCTTTTTTATACTTTACGTGTATATATATATATATATATATATATATATATATATATATATATATATATATATATATATATATATATATAATATATATATATATATATATATATTACTAAGTAGCGTAACGACTAAGCACTCTTTTGCTCGTTTCTTGGAGTCTAAGGAAGTGAGCACACGCGAGCTGTATAAATCGTACCGTACAATAATCAAATTCTCGTAGTGGTCAGTCCGTTGTAGAAAGGGAAAATATCCGGTGACATCAGACCGCACGTGACGCCCCTAACGAATCACACACATTCTGAAGGAGAGACTAAGGACTTATGGCCGTTAAACATTAACCATACTCTAACCATACCCGAGACATTTCTTTATGTGATAGATGAATGTCTGAATAGTAATGAGTAAATCTGATAATACGTCATTCGCCGATATTGAAAGTGTTTCTTTAGAACCTACGACTAAATCTCCTGAAAAGGTTGTTCAACATACAAGTGTTCTCCTAAAACCTGATGCCAGTATCTTAAGAAATCTCCATCGCAAACAGATATATCAATATATTATTTCTTACCCCGGGATAATCTTCCAAGCGGTAGAACTTCGACATTAAACTCTATGTACTTCCGATCGTCGCAACCATTTTCAGACTGCCTGTTGGAAGTAAGATATCATCAGTTCCTCTTAGAAATGGATCAATAAAGTAACAGCCCTTGGGCATTGGCCAGCTTATTCTCTACCAACCAGAGCTATGAGAACACCATCCAAATGTAAACAAAAGGGGTTACCAATAACGATGACGCAATATTGGCGTTTTTTTTTCACTCGAAGCGAACCAGATTCCAACGCATGTCGGCATGTTTTTTCACTGAGCATATAAAATAACTATGACGTTCGTCAAACAACAGAAGAGAGAAAGATTTTTTTTATTTAGATCAATAAAAACTAATTTTCTTCATATCAATTAAATTTGCCTTTATTCAAATATACGAAAACCGCGAACTCTGAAACGTCTAATCAGCTTCGAACCTCAATAGACGTACAAGGTGTCCATAAAGTCCCAGTACCATTCTGAGCGATAAAACACTTGTAATGGTACTGGGACTTTATGGACACCCTGTATTTCGCTCCCATTCCACTGAGCTCACCGCGTCTCCCATACAACCTTAATTTCACTTCTGAGACTATTATAACCTACATAAATCCTCTCTCTCTCTCTCGTGTGGCACAGGCTCTCCTCCTACTAACTTTCGTTATGTGGTTCAGTAGGTCACCGCCAGAGGGATTCAGAAAGCAGTTTCACTTTCACTGCGTAACTTTCCTCGGTGGCCGCGCGGGGCAGATGGCGCCACGGGTGCGGGTCGTAACTCCCCCAACTACAACCCCCCCCGACCCCCAGCTGGTTCGGACCAGCTTCAAGTTACGACTTTTTAACACCTCTTATCGATGCCCAGAATATTCTTCTTTTTTCTCTCTCTCTCTAGAGAGAGAGAGAGAGAGAGAGAGAGAGAGAGAGAGAGAGAGTAGCCCGGTGCGTCATGTAATGAAACGTCAGCTTTTGGGTATTTGGGTATCAAATTCATGTAATGAAATGTCAGTTTTGGGTATTTGGGCATATAATTAATGTAATAAATCGTCAGCTTTTGGGTATAAAATTCGTGATAAGAAACGTATTTGGATATAAAATTCAGGTAATGAAACATCAGCTTTTGGGTATTTGGGTATCAAATTCGTGTAATGAAATGTCAGCTTTTGGGTATTTGGGTATAAAATTCATGTAATGAAGCGTCAGCTTTTGGGTACTTGAGTATCAAATTCGTGTAATGAATCGTCAGCTATTGGGTATTTGGGCATAAAATTCGTGTAATTAAACGTCAGCTTTAAGGTATAAAATTCACGTAATGAAACGTCAGCTTTTGGGTATTTGGGCACAAAATTCGTGTATTGAGACATCAGCTTTTGAGTATAAAATTCACGAAATGAAACATCAGATTTTGGGTATTTGGGTATAAAATTCGTGTAATGAAACGTCAGTGTTTGGGTATAAAATTAATGTAATGAAATGTCAGCTTTGGGGTATAAAATTCATGTAATAAAGCGCCAGCTTTTGGGTATTTGTGTATAAAATTCGTGTAATGTAACGTAAGCTTTTGGGTAAAAAATTCGTGTAATGAAACGTCAGGTTTGGATATTAAGGTAATGAAATGTAGCTTTGGGCATAAAATTAATGTAATAAAGCGGCCGCTTTTGGGTATTGTGTATAAAATTCGTGTAATGAAACGTCAGCTTTTGGATATAAAATTCGTGTAATGAACGTCAGCTTTTAGATTTAAAATTCATGTAATGAAACGTCAGCTTTTGGGTATTTGGGTATAAAACCAACTCTTTTCGACTTGCCTAGCTCCGGAATTCTCTCTCAAATTCCGCTTTCCTCGATGTTTTAATCCCCCCACCTTTTAGGGAGCAACGGAGCAGTTTATTACTTCCTTTGTATGTATACCCATTCTATTTCTTGTTTTCCATAGTTATGGGTTGAATAGGGTACCAGCCCATTGGCTCCTGCATCATAACATTCCTCTACATTAATGTACCTACATGCAAACACATACAATATATATATATATAATATATATATATATATATAGATATATATATATATATATATATATATATATATATATATTATGTTGTGGCAAAGTGCCAAGTATCTGGTTACTACACTTACCATTCATTAATTGCTACTTCACTACAGCCAGACACCTGAACCCTCATCACAGGTACTAAACGACTGAATACTCTAAAGGCAACAGTGATCCCTTAAACAACTTACCAGTATTACAGAAAATCAGACTAAAGTTCATCAAAACAGGTGTAAGGTAATCTTGTGTGTAATTAAATTAATTAAAGGGCATCACTCCATCAACAACTTTAGATGTCTAAGTATTTCCCTGATTTCAGAAGTCTAAGTACTTCCCTGGTTCTAACTCACTTCAAGTAAATTGAAGGAAAACAGCTCAATTACCACTCTACGTTTCTACCTAAGCTAAATATAATCATATATAATTAAGCTGGTGAAAAAGAAAACACTTGTAAAAATTTTAAATACAAAAATTTATTATTAAGCTGAAAATTTATAAGTGAAATTCACAATATCAGGGAAAATTACTGTTACTTGAAAACAAAGCAAAGTTTAATTAATTCTTGAATCAATTAAGTAAAATTAAATCAAAATTAATTTATCAAAAAATTCAAGACAATTAATTTAATCGAAATTCAAAAGTGTTAGGCAATAATTAAAATTTGGAAATTAATTCACAAGTGCTAAACAACAATGAAACTTGAAAAGAATCCTTTGTTTTCAAGTAACAGTAATTTTCATGAAATCTTAATTCAAAAGTGTTAAATTCAATTAAATGTGCAACGATTAATTAATGAAAATAACTAAGTTAATTAAATTGTAAATGCAAATGAAAAAACAGAAAAATGTGGAAAACATCAAAATTGTAAAAAGCACTAATCACACAGAATATAAAATAAAAACACACACTTCAATAAGAAAAAATGGATAAATGTACATACACACACACAAAATCACTTCAAATGAAACAAACACAAAACACAAGAATTTGCAATGTGTAAAAATTTAAACCTGTTTAATTAAACATTGTAACTATTAGTTCTCTAAACCATTGTAACTATTAGCTCTCTAAACCATCGGAATTATTAGTTCTCTCTAAACCATCGTAACTATTGGTTGCAACTAATAAACTTTCATTAACACACTTTACCTTGGTACCAATTGTCTTTCTGCTGCAGCTTGTTTCACAATTTCACCACACAATTCCCAATATCTCAAAAAATAAAAAGGCGCCGTTACACGTTTGTACAATGTTTGTTCAGATTCCACAAAAAGCACTAAATAATACTAAATAACTCTAAGAAATCCGAAATCTAAAAGTTACGAGTGACCATTCAGTAAGCTACGTTAATGTGAAATCAAAAGTGACATGCGAGAGAGAGGGAGAGAGGAGGGGAGATCTAAATGCTCTGAGGATTTAAGACTGAATGAATCTCTTTTTCTCCTTGTATGGGCACTTCAAGAGACTGACGGGCTCAAAACATTTTGGGCTTGTGAAAGATGGTGCAATCTTTCTAGAAGCTTCTAATATGACGTAACTTTACAGAAAAATCGTGAAATATCCACGTGGTATTCGAGCGAGCAAGTATGATTGACATGTTATGAAAACAACATGGAGACCGCGAGCTCCCTTAATCTCGAGGCGATGACAAGTAGGGGAAACAATACTATTTTGGAACGGACAAAGTTAATCTCTCTCTCTTTTCATTCTACGTTATATATTAACTTTTACTATGTTATGCGAAATCTGAACACACATTTTAAGACATCCTATTACTAAGCTAGCTAAGGAATCTGAAAAATGTTGCAAAACTCTTGTATATAACATTTCATACAGTCGTAGAGAAGATATATTCCTTATAAAAGTAGCAACTTAATAATACACACACACACACACACACACACACATATATATATATATATATATATATATATATATATATATATATATATATATATATATATGTGTGTGTGTGTGTGTGTGTGTGTGTGTATCTATGTATGTATGTGCGTGTTTGTTAATGTTACAGGTGCAATACATTTGTACGCAAGAATATAAAAGCATAATTATTGCTAAAATAAATAAATAAATAAATAAACATTAACCGTCCCCATCTTCATAACAATAAGGGGAAAAGGCAGTCTCCGGGCCTTAAGTAATAACTCCTCCAGATATTCTTGAATATATTCACACATGGAGGTCCGTGTGTGTTACACGTATGCGTAAATAAACGTATACTGTACATTAGTATACATAAGGTGCATGTGTATATACAATCATGCTGTATCATTCGTGGTTGATCTCCATCCACTTATCAGGATATCCGGCCGCTGGCCAGTTTCTCTTCGGAGAACAAAACAAATTTCCTTCCCTGATAAGAGAGAGAGAGAGAGAGAGAGAGAGAGAGAGAGAGAGAGAGAGAGAGAGAGAGATTCCTACGAACGCTGTTAACGAGGTGTATCGCTGTCTAACACGTAACATTGCTTAGACATAAATTTGACAAATTAACAATCAGCTGATAAGAAAGATTGTATCCTCCGCATGCAATGAGAGAGAGAGAGAGAGAGAGAGAGAGAGAGAGAGAGAGAGAGAGAGAGAGAGAGAGAGAGATTCCTACGAACATTGTCAACGAGCTCTATCCCTGTCTAACACGCATAATTGCTTAGACATAAATTTGACAAATCAACAAAATTGACTGACATCTTGAAACTCAAAACGTCCTTCATCTCGGTAATCTATCCTTCTGCAGGATACGAGTAACGGCAACGCCATTATGACATAATCAACCTAGAAAAAACGACGGCGGAAAAGATCCTGACAGGAAGGGGGGGGGGGGTTCCTATGCAAGAACTTTCTCTTTCTCTCTCGCTTAGGAAATGACCGCCTGCCTACTCACTCACCCATTCCAAACCCATCACCGCATTCTTAGTCACTGGATTAATTTGATACCCTTCTCCCTCTCCCTTGCTCATTCACATACAACCAGTGTGTGTATATATGTGTGTGTGTATTATATATATATATATATATATCTATATTAATATATAATTATATATATATATATATATACCACACACATTATATACATACACACATATATATATGTGTGTGTATATATGTATATCTATATATATATATATATATATATATATATATATATATAGTATATATATATATGTTGTATCATTATTTACAGAGCTACTAACATACTTTTCGCAGTACTGTACTGTAATCTGTACACACAGAAATATGGAGAGAGAGAGAGAGAGAAATACATCAACTTTACTCGCATCTTTTTCATTAATAATAGACCTAACTCCAGCTCATGTATCAGGGATAAGGACTGCCTTATTTATATATAAAAAGAAAAACTTACTCTGAAAAAAAAAACAACGTCATAACATCTAACAAACACATGCCACGCAACGAAGCTTGCTTCTGCGGGTGGAACTGGGTACAGAGTCAAAGTGCTTCTGAAGGGAAAGTGAATATCAATTGGTTTGTAGTCCATTCAACAGGAAATGACGAGGAAATGAGATGATGGCTTGAAGTTGGTAGTGTTTCTTACTAAATGAAAGGAGTTCATAGTGTATGTCTTACATTTCGTCGTCTTTGGGGCAGGAGGCCTGCCATTCAACAATCATTTTGAGCTGTATATAGAATTTAGGCCAAAGGCCAAGTGCTGGGACCTATAAGGTCATTCACCACTGAAATGGAAATTGAAAGTCAAAGGTTGGAAAGGTGAAACAGGTGGGTAGTGTCACTACCATCCCAGTTCTTCACCATAATCAACACAGTTTTGAGCACTTATATATAACTTATATAAGTTATGTATAACTTATAATATGTAACTTATAAATAACTTAGCAATATCGAATTTATTTTGTCTTTGGAATAGCTGTAAGCTATTCCAAAGACAAAATGAATTCGATATTGCTAAGTAACTTCATATATATATATATATATATATATATATATATATATATATATATATATATATATATATATATATATATATTATATATATATATATATAATATATATATATACACACATATAAATATGTGTGCATGCATGTTTTGAAATTGATGAGGCTACCCGTATACTACATAATATTTTTTTATTTTAGTGCTTACAAGTTATCTAGGCAAAAAATAAATAAATAAATAAATAAATAAATAAATGTTCTTCCAGCATCGGTAGCGCCGCTTCCAGTCCCACCACCAGTATATATAGGACGAAATCAATCGATCGTACTCGCTTTCAAATCCACCGACGAACTATAAATAAAGAAGGGGGGGGGGGCGCTTCGGCGAACGCCTAATTTGTGGAAGTTACGCCCAGACTACCGAAGCGTTGTCTACGCAAACCCCACTGACTGCCACAGCCTCCATGCTCTAATTGCTCAGTTGGACGGTTGAAATAAGTCGTTACCACCTGCTGCTATTCTGATCGGGTTGCAACATCACACAAATATAAACACGAAAAGACAGAGAGAGAGAGAGAGAGAGAGAGAGAGAATTCCTACGAACACTGTCAACAAGCTCTTTCAAGTAATATTGATTAGACATAAATTTGACAAATTTTGAGAGAGACTGAATAGACATAATTTTGACACATTAATAGAGAGAGAGAGAGAGAGAGAGAGAGAGAGAGAGAGAGAGAGAGAGAGAGAGAGAGAGAGAGAGAGAGAGAGAGAGAGAGTTCTTACGGACACCGTCAACAAGCTCTTTCACGTAATATTGATTAGACATAAATTTGACACATTAAGAGAGAGAGAGAGAGAGAGAGAATTCCTACGAACACTGTCACCAAGCTCTTTCCCTCTCTAACATGTAGTATTGATCATACATAAATATGAAAAATTAAGACACACATACACACACACACACACACACAGAGAGAGAGAGAGAGAGAGAGAGAGAATATTCTTCCTTATCAAAATTCACCATAGACTGGCATGGGTCTAAACCAGGTCTAAGCCCATAAATGTGGACCCATTACCAAATGAATTCATTCCTTCAGTAACTTACAAAGTAATTACATAGTAATGTCATTCGTTCCTGAACCATCTATGAGTTTGGATTTCAAATAAAATGGATAATTGGAATGATTAGGTTAAAATTATGTGTGTGTATGTATATATATTATATATATATATATATATATATATATATATATATATATATATATATATATTCTATATATATATATAAAGGGGTTACAGAAATCACACCAGTAAAAACTGAACCATGTGGTTATGCTTTGCGCATGCGCGCAAAATGCGTTACGAAAAAAACAATGTAATCAGTTACTTACGTCACTCTATGTACGAGCATCATACGCGTCAACTCATCTGAAGCAAATAAAAAAAATATATATCAGTATCATGGAAAAATGTCAGTAAGAGTTAATGTTATGTTTACTCCAGGGGGAAACGTATCTACGAAAAAACAATGTAATTATCATCAATTCAGCTGAAAGAGACAAAGAAACAGAGATGAATTAATAAACATAAATGTAAAATGGTTAGACAAGTTTAAAAGTTGGACGCTGGCCGGAGTCACAATGCCACTGTTGATGATATTTTCGATAAATTCTGCTACGTAAAACGTAGTACAATATGTTACAGCTGGTTCACTTAAGGTAGATTCTTGAATAAGCCCTTTGCTTACGAGACGTTTGTTTGGCGACAGCTGAGGTGGCTGGTAACCGGGGAGGTGGTAGGCAGCTCCCAGCCAATCAGCGGCCGACAAACAAACGTCTCGTAGGCATAGGGCTCACCCAAGAATCTACCTGAAGTGAACCAGGTATAGTCAAGGTAATTCAGACCATCCTTTAGATATCGGAAATCTTAAGAATACATGCTGTTCTGAAAGCAATAGATGTTAGTCTATCTCAGGCTCTGGAAAGAGATTAAAAAAAAAAAAAAAAAAAAGAAGGTTGGGTTAGAAGGTCTGACACAGTAGAGAAACGTGGTGTGAATCTGCTAATCTTTAACCCTGTAAAGACTTGGTACACATGTAATAATCTTCCCCAGAGCGTGTCAAGTTGCGAAGCCCTGCCATAAATCTACGGAAGCACACAAAAGCACCACCCGCATGCAATCAAAACGAAAGCTAGTGCGTAAGCGCATATTTCATGTAATAAACATTACAGTACTTCATTTTCAATTTGTCATTCAATTTTCCCATTGGGGATCAGAGCAACAGCTTGCGAGTGATGTCATATTCACAGAGAGAGAGAGAGAGAGAGAGAGAGAGAGAGAGAGAGAGAGAGAGAGAAAACTCAGCAAGTTCCTCTAGTAGGATATTAATGCAGAGAATAGACAAGCAAATTACCACGGGGATACTTCTACTATTTAACAAACAATCATTCTGGAGATTTGCAACGCATATGTATTTGCAACAGTCGTTTTGTAAGAGATTCTGTGGCTCCGTAAAAGTTGCTATTTAAATGACAATTAGGCCAAAGGAATTTAGAGTAGTAGTTAAAAGATTAATGAGCGCTTACGTCTTGCATACTCCGCAGGAGAGAATATTGCTTCACGGAACGAAAGGCGCTGACTAAGCAATCTGTCACAGATCCTGTTACCGTCACTGCCTGAATTTCCGGTAAACGATTTGTTGGGAAGCCCACAACACATTAACCTCTCACAGCTCTAAATACGAAATCGACCAAGGAGGATTTCCTCTTCCAAGTTTTCCAAGAAGTTCGGACAAACTTTCGAGTGACCTCTCAGGAAATAACGAAGGGGTCTCTTGGAAATGGCGATGCCCAGCTTCTTCAAAGAATTGAATTGAATATAGAATTTAGGCCAAAGGACAAGCACTGGGACCTATGCGATCATTCAGCGCTGAAGTGGAAATTGACAGCAAGAGGTTCGACAGGTGTAACAGGAGGAAAACCTCAAAGCAGTTGCGTTGCACTATGGATCAATTGCTAAGAGACGGTGTTAAGTAAGATGAAAGAAAGAATATGGAAAGGGGTACAGTACAAGGAACGAAAGGGGTTGCAGCTAGGCGCCAAAGGCACGCTGCCAAGGACCTTAAGTAATGAATACAGTGAACCGCCCCCACCCCCCTCCCACCAAGGTGATAATATCAAAGAAGGCCGGTTTTTTTTTTTTTTTACAGAACTGAAATCGAATAGAAACGTCAAAAGAGAGACAAGAATGACGACAGCTCTTGCTCCTACCACCTCATTGAAGACGAGACGGGAGAACTATAGTAGATTCACATTAACCGTGCATTTGATGTCTAGGCCAGTCCCTAACGACTCTCCTGATTGGTTGTTGATAAGCCAATCACAGGGCTGGAAACTCAGTCTCTCTCGAGAGTTCACATGAGTAAGATGTATTTTCCACCTCTCCTGAGGGATACGTCTTTCAAAAGTATCCCTCAGGAGAGGAAGATACATCCTACCTAAGTGAACTCTCGAGGGAGACTGAGTTTCCAGCCCTGTGACTGGCTTATCAACAGCCAATCAGGAGTGTCGTAAGGGACTGGCCTAGACATCAAATGCACGGCTGATGTGAATCTAACATAGTTTCCAGAAACTCCACCAACACCTCTAAGAACGAGGGGTCGCTATTGGCTCTGACCCAACTTGCTTATACCTGCTACCATACTCATTCTCCAGCCTTTTTCAGTCGCTTCGACGGGCCTCCCAAACCGTCTTGTGTCCGCCCCAGTAACCTGCGCCAACCTAAATTGGTCTGATCTGTGGCAGAACCAGTCAGTAGTATTGTGCTGGTCTGATTTTCACGTCATCTTATAGAAAATCATTCTCGCGTCTTATGCAAATAGATGACCTTAAAGAAATGCTTATTAAACATTCAAATAAGAGAAACAATATACATTAAAGACTTGTTGTAGTCTAGTGGTAATGACACTTGCCTCATTTACAACGGGACCTAGTTTCGATTTTGATGCACTTCCTTAGTCACTTAACTGATATATATATAAATCATAATATATATATATATATTATATATATATAATAATACTATATATATATTAATTAGTATATATATATTATGTACTTATAATAGATCTATAATATATCTATATATATAGTATATTATATATATATATATTATTCCCCATTAATATACAAAAGGTCATTTTATTACTCTAAAGTCACTTTTATACGTCGAAATTAATATATTTTTTATAATATGTTAACCAAAGGGGAATTTTTTAGTCAATAAGAAATTCGTCAGCTCATGGGCGCGAACACAGAACCAAGAATTGAGGACGCACAGTGAAGCGCTCTAAACCACACAGGCTATCATGAGCCGACGAATTTCTTATCGACTAAAAAATTCTCCTTCAGTTAACATATATGAAAATATACTAATTAAGAGGTAGAGTGAATTAGATATCAAATGACATTTGTAGCCTAATACGTATATATGAATGGGGTAAATGTGATAACTCATATATATATATATATATATATATATATATATATATATATATATATATATATATATATATCATATATATATATAAACTTTAAGTACATAAATCTGAACTTAAATTGTTGAACTATCACCTCACCTCGGTTCACGAAGCATGTCTCCTGCCCTCGAAAGCTTTTCTCCGTAACATTAGATTTCCACTGACGAACTACAGTGGGTGGGTCGAAATGAAAATGAAAAAAAAAAATCGGATGCGACTGAATTAAAGAATACAATCATTTTGAAAAGTCAAGGGCAAATACGCTACATATAGCAAAAATCTTTGAAACAAAAAGCCGGATTGATCAGCGTCGCCAACGTTGGGACTCCGCTGCATCAAGCGTGCACAGAAAATGAAGCATTTGTACCCCAAATGCATCATACCTTGGCACCGCTGCTACTCCAGGATCCACTGGAGGTGTCTAGAAAACGCCTGGCTCCGTTCCAGAGAGAGAGAGAGAGAGAGAGAGAGAGAGAGAGAGAGAGAGAGAGAGAGAGTCACTCTGGAGCCATTGTGGGTCTAACGCCCCATCCTGTAACACTTCTATAGGGGGCAACCCTCACCGACCCATGCCCCCTCCCTGACCCGATAGGAGAGCCGCCAGCCCCAGTGACCCTCTACCCGGGCTTAAGGATGGCATATGGCATCCTGCTGATTAAAGAGACGCCCTCAATTACCTGGACTCTTTCCTTTTCGGTCGGGTCCGTGGAAACGATTTTGTCACATGTGAAAGAAATTTAGAAATAAATTCATATTTCTATCACCTTCAGAATCGTCTTTATTATTATTATTACTATTATTATTATTGTTGTTGTTGTTCTCTTATCATTTATTTTCTTTATATATATATATATATATGTATATATATAAAGCAAAGGCCATGAAGGAAAGTGAAACGATGGAGTACTCACTGCAAGGCCTTTCGACTCTCGTCCTTTTCTAAACAAGGACGAAAGTCGAAAGGTCTTGCAGCGGTGCTCCTTTGTTTCACTATTCTTCGTGGCTTTTACCTCATTTATATAACATTCATCACGTCCAAATTTTCGTGATTGTCAGTGTGCGTGTGTGTGTGTATGTAAGTAAAGATGTACTTCACATACATACTCAAAAAAAAACTTTTTTTATTTTAAAAGAGCAATAGTAATTGACCTGTTTAGATCCGATGGCAAAATAAAAATTATGAATATTAATGAAGCCTGAAATCTTTCTATTACTATATATATATATATATATATATATATATATATATATATATATATATATATATTATGCAAAACATACATAGATAACAAAGATTTTCAGATAATAGGACAAACGCAGAAGAAAAAACAATGACCTAACAACCCTAGAGTCCATAATGATAAAATTAACTGTCCATCATTAAACACCCAACCTCATCTACACAATTGTTCATTGCTTAACGGCCCTATTTGTCTCGTCGTTGCCTTACTGTACGTGTGTGCCTTGGTTTATTATTATTGTAACTTTGTTTCAACAGTTTTCCTTTCAACTCCCGTCTGGGCTATTAGGTTCATTTTCGTGCCAATGGTGTTGTGTTTTTTGTCTTTTTTTGCTTATATATATGTATAATTTTTAAATGAGTTAACATTTTAAATAAGTGATTTTAGTTATATTTTATATTTTATATAAGTGTTTTATGATTAATTATTAAGAATCAACTCGCTGTATTTCAGCCTTGAAAATGCAACAATGTAGTTGTGAAACGTCGGCATCAGCAATAAACCTTCAATTATATCGAATGCCTTTCCCTGGAAGCCTACAAGTATGATTCCGAAAGCTGCAGCTCCAATTTTTTTTAATTTTTAATATAATTATATATATATTATATATATATATATATTAATATATATATATATATATACATAACATATATAATATATATAATAATATATATCATATATTCTATATATATATATATATATGTATATAATATCTATTATATATATTATATACTGATAGATCAAATGAATGTCAATGATACGACGATTTTCCTCCACTAAGTTGACAGATTATAAGTTTAAAATTCGACATCCAACTTATTGATACATAATTAATAGAAACTTCGTGGGTAAAAAGGAAGCAGGAAGTCATCAAGAAAATGAATATAAAATAATAAAACGCAAAAATGAAGAAACGAATAGAGTTTAACAACAATAAGCTGGACAATCGGAGGCAACTGCCCCAAACCTCCCGTAACCCAGCTCCAGTTATAAGATGGGGTTTGTAATGAGCCTTAAACCTGGTAGAAAGTTCAAGCGAATTCTTCAAATTGCAAGAGAGCACAATTATTCGCTCAGGAGAACCCCCACCCCACCCCCCTCGATTTACGACGGTAGAAGAGGAAGGCCAGTAACGAGACAGCGCTAGTTTTCATCGAAAAGCTGACTCCCCCCGTCCCGACTTACGGCGGAAGAAGAGGAAGGCCATTAACGAAGCCACTGCTAGTTTTCGACGAAAGGCTGACTTCCACCCAGCCCCATACACCCCCCCCCCTACCAATGCCTATCACATAACACCACATGTTCACTTTCGTCATTGTGCAATTCAGTGCAATGAGAAGAGAGAGAGAGAGAGAGAGAGAGAGAGAGAGAGAGAGAAACCTGCACTTGCAACATTGCTCCTCCCGCTCCCTTTCCTCAAGCGATGGACGTTTGTCCGTTCGTCCTTCCCTCATCGTCAGAGACAATGACATAATGAGAGGAAAACTGAAGCAGGTAAGTTGGGCTGCTTTCCTTACCCGAACAATGAGAGAGCCGTTCGAACGGACTCTACTCCTACTCCTACTACTACCACCACCGCCTGCGCTAACTTGGGGGGCGGCATTACGAGAAGATTTCTACCGGTCATAATCTGAGAAAACGAAAATCGCTTTCCCTTTTCATTCGTCAGGTAATCGCATGACTTTCTGTAGTAGCTACGTGTCATCGAGACTCTTGCCTGACTGACAGGTGGCGATGAAATCAACTGCATGTGAAGTTCAACCTCAAAGACCCGAATGAAAATGTCACAAATCAGATACATGAAGATCTCAAGCCCGGGTCTTCCCCAACATTTGATTTATTTATTTATATACAGATTTTTGGCATCATGCCAAGCACTGGGGCAACTAAGGCCATTCAGCGCTGAAACGGAAATGGGCAGTAAAAAGTTTGAAAGGTGTAACAGGAGTGTAACAGGAGGAAAACCTCGCAGCTGCACCATGTAATTGTTAGGAGAAGATGAACAGTATGATGGAAGAAAGACAATATGAACGGAGGTACAATAAAATGAATGCATAAGTAGTTGCAGCTAGGGGCGATGAGAGGCTGCAAAGAACCTTAAGTAATGCCCACATTGCACCGAATGAGGTGCACTGACGGCACTAACCCCCTACGGGGAAGGGGACCGTTTGGATACGGGACGAAAATATATTCAAGCCTACTACTTAGCTAGAGAGAGAGAGAGAGAGAGAGAGAGAGAGAGAGAGAGAGAGAGAGAGAGAGAGAGAGAGAATTACTGAACTCACAGTATATCTCTATTTATGCGGAATCATGTTAATATCTATCCATCCATCAAACTTTAAGCGATAGACTAATTACATGCTGAGGAAAAAAGACGATAAGCTATGAATGCAGTCATATTAAACATAACTCTTATTCATCTATTTATTTTATTTTATCTTATTGATCTTATTTTATTTTATCTATCTTATGTTTTATTTTTATTCTATATGTATCATATATATATATATATATATATATATATATATATATATATATATATATATATATACATTTTGCTTGCGGTTCACTGACAGTCAGATATTTAAATCACGATCCAAATGAACGAACTGCTGGCGCAAGACAGTAAGACAAAGACTAAAAGTTTCACTCTTTCACTGAAAACACGACGTTTTTCTTCTCACTGTTCCAATTATAGAATAAAGAATTTAGGCCAAAGGCCAAGCACTGGGAACTATGAGGTCTTTCAGCGCTGATACGGAAACTGACAGTAAAAGGTGTAACAGCAGAGGGTGGAAAGTGAGATGGAAGAAAGAGAATATGAGTGGAGGCACCGTAAAAGAAACGAAAGGGGTTGCAGCTAGGGGCCGAAGGCACGCTGCAAAGAACCTTATGCCTACAGTGCATTGCATGAGATGCACTGACGGCACTACCCCGCTGCGGGGTTGTAGGTTATAAAGCTACAACTATGTCTGCTCCATTGAGCAGGGCCTCATGTGTTCACAGACACGTTCAAGCTTATGAACGCGCATGCGTGTGGTGGCATCTAAAGACCAAAGTCATGAGGACCAGCATACATGCAAATAAAAGTAAGTCTATCCAAAGCCCCTTACAACAGAAGATAGAACCCACATTTGTGGAAGGCTGTTGTTGTTTGAGATTAAACTGACCTTATGCCAGTACGGGCTCTTGCTCTTTGAGCAGCCCGTAGTTGTGGACGGAATCTTAATAATAAACGCTGAAAGCAATGAGAACCTCTAACCAACAATATAATTTCTTTTACGCTTTATGGTCTGCCTTAAATTCATTTATCTAACAAATGTCAAGATACTTGAAACTTCCCATATACTGTTCGACGATGCTTCACTTATTGGTCACCTGCCTTTTGTACTGACATTTCTACATTCCAGAGAACTAACTCTATTTGTAATCTTCTAGTTTCTCCAGTGAGGCTTCGAAAGATTCTACTACTATTACCGTCCTTACAACCTCACGGTGTAGAATTATATTATCACTGTTCCTTTCACTTTCATTTTTCTCTAATCATATCAAAGATGAGCCTGAAATCAGAAACGCAATAAGTCTATGACGGAGAGACAAGTTCCAGAGAGCCACCTTTGCCACTGCAGAGGCCGCCCGTCTCCCTCTAACGACCCCCAAGGTACAAAAGTATATATTCCCGCCCAGCAAAAGTCAACAAAAAGGTCGCTTTCATTTTCTAAGCTTACCTCGAGTCGTTCGAGTTCTGCCGCAAAAAACGTTAGGAGATTTCCACCTATCCAACAGTTTCATTATTGATGGTATTTTAAAGAAGAGGAAATCTCAAATATCTTGTCACTGTTACATTCAAGTCATTATATTATCTATCGTTTCTAGAAATCGAACCTTTACGAATAAGACTTGAAATTAGCGAACATAAACCGCACAGCAACAGTATCTTGTTATTGTTTTTCACAGGACTGCAAAAGTCACAAGAATCGAATAGTAAAATATGAAAACTTCAACGGCCTAATCAGGTTTACGTCCGACAACTTTAATATCCTTTCTTTGACCCGTGAATGAAGCTGGCACAGTAAGCGCGAATCAATGTTACGCTCACTTTCCTTTTATCTTCCTTTAGGAAGTGCTTCGGTACACAACAGTAGGCGGTCAATTCAATGAATTTGATCGCAGTTCAAATACATTCACCCAGAACAAATGAAAGACGACTTCCTTCATCTCAAAAACAATAAAAAGTGTCATTTCTTCAAAACCGTGGAATGACGTTGAGAAAACTGTCCATGAAACATGAAAGTAATGCAGATGTAACCTTCTCAATTAAAATAAATATTCTTACCAAACGAGATAAAAACACAACAAAAGAAACAAGAGAAGAGCCTTATTTTCAGAAGAAGAAGAAAAAGAAGAAGAAGCGCGTTAAGGAGGCGTCCTCCAATGCGACACAAGGCCGCGCATGATTCGTCTGGCAATAACTGGCAACTACCACGCAAACTTTCTCTTCTCTGCAAGATAACGAAAAAAAAATAATGATGGCGATACTTTCCTTTAAAATTCAGTGCAGTCATTCTAAACCAACACAACTGCGTGCACTGGAACTCCCGCAACATGAGCACTTCATAATATATCGAGTTACTTCTTAATAAGAGAGAGAGGAAAAACGAGAAAGAAAACAAACACAAAACAACCCAAGCGGCAGCGGGATCGAGTCGACTTTCACTCCGCTCCGCCCAAAACACACACAACACACACACACATGACGTACACCTTTCCTCATGCACACGCGAGAGCGCCTCTACACCACGGTGAACTGGTTGGTCATTTTGGGGACTGGATGCAGGAGACTTATTTGCAGCTCTTCGACTCTGCCTCTCTCCTTTCTCTTGGGAAATATCAAGGTGCTTATTAAGGTGACATCACGCCTTTAGACTTCCAACTTAGAAATCACAATGACTTAGATCTATGGAGAAGCTTGTTGTGAGGGTGAGGGTGGAATATTAAATTAAAATAAGAATCTGCCGTCCATGCAGAGAAAATCGGTTTTAAATGGGGGTAGCTGAGATTTACTTTAAACTTTCCATCGTGCCTCTGAAATAGAACAGCAACATCTTACACCAAGTCACCAACACATCTCATTTCCTACCAAGAACAACATAGCCACTCTTGACACTACTTCCACTTGACGTGCACTTATAACATGCACCATAAATACCGGGGAGTAGTGGCAATAAAGCTTATAGTAATAGTGGTTGCTACGCACAGTATTTCCGTAGGGCTTTATACAAAGGAAAACCACTTTCTTGACGCTACGCACTCTTGATGACTTCTAATGAGACAACCTTGTGACCTGGTGTGGTCTTTGTAGTACCAATATGTGGACTCCTACGTATAGTCTGTATGTGTATATGTAGACGTAATTGAGAGAGATTAAACTTAAGTAAACTCATCATAGTTACTCAACACTTTCTCTTCAAAGTTAATGGACAGAAATATTTAAAAATCTTGTCCATCTGAGCAACTCTTCAAATGTTAGAGCGTACATTAACAACGCTATTAAGGCCGTAGAAACCATGAAGATACGACGATGAAGACCTTTCAAAACCCGGGAGGGAGAATGCGCTGAGTTATTTCCATGGTGACTTCTAAGTGCAGACAGATATATAAATTTACATATATATAATAAAAGTTTTAATTGCATCAGTGAATTGCACTTTCGCTAAGCTCATCAGAGAAGTGTAGATGTAATTATGTAAGTAAGACTTGACAATGTCCTACCTTCTTTTGGTGGGTTTTAGATGAAAAGGCCTCGAAACTGAGATCTCTAGAATATCTCAGTAAAGTCAGCATTTTGTCTGACGACGAATTTATGTGTAAGTTCGTATCGTTTTTTTTCTCCATAAAATGAAGTGTCTGGCTGTAGGTCAGGAAGGATGAGGTAGATTTGAAGATGTTTATGGATGTGGGTCAATGATGCCTTTTATCATTGTGACATCAGTTGGAACGGCTTCAAAAATGTCGTCTGCTGGTTTTTACCAGCAATTTACACACACACACACACACACACACACATATATATATATATATATATATATATATATATATATATATATATATATATATATTATATATATATGTGTGTGTGTGTGTGTAAATTGCTGGTAAAAACCAGCAGACGACATCTTTGAAGCCGTTCCAACTGATGTCACAATGATAAAAGGCATCATTGACCCACATCCATAAACATCTTCAAATCTACCTCATCCTTCCTGACCTACAGCCAGACACTTTATTTTATGGAGAAAAAAAAAAAGATACGAACTTACACATAAATTCGTCGTCAGACAAAATGCTGACTTTACTGAGATATTCTAGAGATCTCAGTTTCGAGGCCTTTTCATCTAAAACCCACCAAAAGAAGGTAGGACATTCTCAAGTCTTACTTACATCATTACACATACACTTCTCTGATGAGCTTAGCGAAAGTGCAATTCACTGATGCAATTAACTTTTATTATGAAACCAATCCAATCAGTCCTACCTGCTTCCGTAAGAACACCGCAGTAAAACACATGCCTTCTTTTCTGTCAAGTGAGCGGCCCCGGTTACGAAATCAGCAAATATTACAAAGTTAAACTCTGGCAACACTGTGGTCGGAATCAGTACCGGGAGAGTGAGATGCTTGGCCAAGTCACGACTACCTGTGGTCATCTTCGATAGCATGGTATAGTCGCGTCTGAAAGCCTCAGCTACTCTCAGGTAGCATTACGAAGGACTGGCAAAGCAAAGCCTTCTCTTTAAGCATCTCGCAGATTTATTGATGCACAAAATCGCACGAAGAAGAAGAAGAAGAAGAAGGCGAGGAGAGAGAGAGAGAGAGAGAGAGACGAGAAGAGAAGAGAGACGAGAGAGAGAGAGAGAGAGAGAGAGATTGAAAAATAAACGATAGCTTTAATGGCATTCCCTCACTCAATCTAATAACAAAAACTGTCTGTAATGTTTTAGATTGCACAAAGATGATGATGATGATGATGATAATAATAAAGGGTAACAATAATAATAATATAATAATAATAATAATGAATAATAATATATATATTATATATATATATATATATATATATATATAAATAAACATAACTAACAAAATACTTAGATCCCTACAACACGGAAGATGAAAAGGAGTTCCGGAACTCAGACAAGAATCGGACGAAGGAAAAACAGAACGATCATCACAACTACAGTCAACATACCATTGACAGAACTCGGACTGCCCACATTGCATGCAATAGGACTATATTCTACTCAAAACCAGACTCAGACTATTTGTGAAATGAAGATTATGATTTAACTCATTCTTGCGAACATCCTCGTTATAGCTGAAGCCATACTAATGCAACCCAATATGCAAATAAATACGCATCTCAATACAATTGCATAAACGAATATAACAACATGAAAAGCAAACATTCGCATGATATACTGTGAATAAACAGAAACGCTTGTGAAGACACTCACTGAGAGACGTAGTAACAAAATTACGGCTTAAGATACACAGACGTTTTGCACTAATTTCACTTCAGTGCCACACCATAGCAGATTTTTATTTATTTATTTTGGCAGGGGAAAGGGCTCCACACTCAAACGCTTCAGATGGTTTAGCCTTAGAAACCGCATACAAGGGGTACTAACCCCTCCTCCCGAGGAGAAGAGCAGATTCATTCGTCCATTAATCATCTCAATTACATTCATTTCCCAAGGGAACTTTTCTCTTCTGAAAACGATGGTCAGTTTATGCCCCGACTTGTCCACAGTTTCCTTGACTATCTCACTTTTTCTCAATTATCCTCTCCACTCTTTTGGTTTCCATGATTCTCCCTCTTATCTTCTTCCTCTTGACACTGTATCAAAGCATTTTCACTTATATTAATACAGCGCGGTTTTTTAAACCTTCATGCCATCCACGTCTTTTAATATTACACGTAGAATAACTTGAAGAACTTTCCACCTATACCTCTCATTTACAACAAATCAAAATATTTATCAGTAGGTCACATCAGAGCATGGCAAATAATAAAATTCATGAAGAGGTATTCTAATTCATCTCTACTTCTTCCCAAGCACACTGCTCTCTCTCTCTCTCTCTCTCTCTCTCTCTCTCTCTCTCTCTCTCTCCTGCAACATCATCCAAGAGCCAATATACGTCTTTTGTGACATGCCCCTAAAACCTAAAAACAAGAGCAGTCATAGGCTCCCTTTCCCACGCTAGACACAACCACATTGTGTCTTTTACGAGTCCTGCGCTTCCTGCTCCTTCGGCGTTGCCTCATTCGGTGGCAAGATCCTCGAGCTTCCGCCTTGCATCATTAACCCCTCGTCCACGACGCAACCATGCATATTATTTAAAATAAGATCGTAAGTCTAAACATCTCTCCCTGTTAACTTGCAATGCAAGACAACAATGTGACCAGTGCTGTATATTGATCAATCTATAATCTAATTTATGAAATTGCGGCTATAAAGTTAGCAATTGGCTTTAGGCAATTAAAAGTGAGCTAAGGTAGGTCGGGCAGTTATAAAACATATCAGTTTAGGCAAAATGATCTAATCTAGCGGCGGTGCCAGAGATTAATAATAAAATCTGGAGTAAGAGACTAGATTTAGTTCATATTTTCATCCGACAAATTTAGATGCAAATCAGCTTATAAAGAAGAGAACATTATTCATTAAACGGCAAGGTCAACATTCTGCAGGACAGATAAGTCTGAATACAAACTGAATGACTTTCTCAAAGAGTTTGTCAGAAGCGAAGACTGACATCTACAGTTTTAAATGAGCTACGTATAGTTGGAAAAAATG
This sequence comes from Macrobrachium nipponense, assembly GCF_015104395.2. Taxonomy (NCBI): domain Eukaryota; kingdom Metazoa; phylum Arthropoda; class Malacostraca; order Decapoda; family Palaemonidae; genus Macrobrachium; species Macrobrachium nipponense. The sequence goes on from NC_061102.1 coordinate 12,859,295, forward strand.
ACCAAGTAAAGATGTGGGTAGGTGAGGAATCCAATGTTCTAGACGTCTTGAAAGGTATACTTTGAGTTTTGTTAGGGTTCATCTCCAATCCCCTTTAAATCTCTAACAGGGACTGTGCAACTACAGTTCTACAGTGAAGAGATGGAACCAATGGAAATACACAACCTTGGCATAAAACAGTGGAGGGAAAACAACGCTGCCCTGCGGCACAGCAGAGATTGCATTTCTCCATCCAATATAAAGCCCAGCATCAACAACTCTCTGCAATCTGGTAAAATTTCAATGGTAATACCGAAGAATGCTCTGCAAATTAAGAAAACTGCGACCTCGTGATTGACACTCATAAAAAGCAGCGCTGAAAGCAAGACGAATCTTCCAAACTCACTGACCAGAACCGAAGGATTCCTGTCAGCACAGAAATGGCAGCTCTGATATCAAGACGAACATTCCAAACTCACTCACTGACCAGAACCGAAGGATTCCTGTCAGCACAGAAATGGCAGCTCTGATATCAAGACGAACATCCCAAACTCACTCACTGACCAGAACCGAAGGATTCCTGTCAGCACAGAAATGGCAGCTCTGATATCAAGACGAATCTTCCAAACTCACTGACAAGAACCGAAGGATTCCTGTCAGCACAGAAATGGACAGACGTGCACCAAAAGCAGCGAGGCAGTGCCTGGGCAAGCCAAACAGTGAACTGCAGTTGATAACAGATGTTTATGTTCATCACAAGACATTCGTAGGTTTTGCCAAATGGCATTCAAAAATTTAAGATAATAGTCTCGAAATCTGACAGATATCGCTGTGAGCGGCGTTGGTTGCGCCATATTGCAAGACAGAAGAGAACGAAGGAGTAAATGATAAAAGTAGAGCACCATAATGACGTAAATAGGAGGGAAAAGCAGAAAATGGTTAAGAAATTAGGCGAGTGCTTGAAATAAGTACACAGCGCTCTTGTAAGAATACCTTTACAATCTCGTCATCATCATGCACAGCTGGAAAAGGAAATCTAAATATGATCTGTTACTTAAACGCATATGGTGAACAAAAAAAAAAAAAAAAAAAAAAAAAAAAAAAAAAAAAAAAAAAAAAATAGAAATTTTTAAACCGTATGCAAAAGATACAAAATTATACTTCAAATTACTTAAATTCTTGGAGGCAGTGCACTGGACCTAATAATAATTATAAATAATAACAAAATGCGATATTTATCCATACGCAAAAATAGCCGCTGGCCGCCATGGATATCCTCCACACGTTATTTCCTATGCGTTATCTTCCACGAATCTCCACTCATTCCCAGTCTCCCGTCTCATAGTCTGAATCAAGCATTGCTGGGTCATTCAACTCTCCTGGTTGACACAGGAGCCAAGCGGACAATATCACGCATTATTCTCCCCGAGGATTGAGCAATGGCATCTTGCCGTCTTTCAGCCCAGGGTATACTTCTCTCACCACCACGAAGGATACACTAGCAATAATATATCAGTAACATATAAAAGAAACAAGTATAATGCTGTATGAAACTCACCCACGGTCCATGAAACTTACAGCCATGGCCAGGTGGTGGCCTGTGTTGTTGGCTTCTATAGCAAAACGCATGATCCTGGCTAACTTTAACCTTAAATAAAAAACTACTAAGGCTGGAAGGCTGCGATTTAGGTCTGTTTAATCATTGGAGGCTGGATGATCATCACACTAATTTGCAGCCCTCTAGACTCAGGAGTTTGTAAGGACTGAGGGCGGACACAAAAAGTGCTGACGGACAGACAAATAGCCATCTCAATAGGTTTTTTTTTTTTTTTACAGAAAATTAAAATGTAAACAACAAGGCAATTTGAAGTCGAAGCAACAAATTCACTGCTTATAATAAACAAAACAAAAACTTAGTAAAGAGGGAAATGGAAAAAAAAGCAAGATTAATATTAACTGAACCGAAGAGGAATCGAAAGTACACTGAACAGAGTACACCAATCACCTAAGCACAACGCGTAGAACATTTTCATCAATACTGTGAATCTTGGATATGTAAAAATGAAATTTATCGCAAGATTTTTCTGCACTAATAAAAATTCACTGAAAGATCCGTTGATAATAAAATCATATCTAGAATGTTAAAAATCTAGTATTGAAAATACTTGTTCGAATTACTCAAACTTTGTATGATCTGCATCTCCAAACCATACACCTGTAGCAACAACAGTAGTAATACTGACAAACAAATTAATGCAAAACTGAAACAAAATTTATGAAACGGGAGGCCACCCTAGCGTTGTCGCTCACGAGATGAATTAGATGCGCATCTTCGAGCTCTACAACATGTTTCAAACCGCAACCCGATATGACAATTCCCCGATTTTTGGCGAATATTTAACCGTCGGACCCTTCCCTGATTTTTGGCCATTTTTAAACAATCAAAGCAAATCATAACAATTTTCAGATATATTCAGGGGAAAATACCGGAGTTCAACGCGCACAAAAAACTATTTTTATATTACTAAACCAGGAGACATAAAACAGAAGTCGAAAGACATCCCAAATAAACACGATCTCTTGCCAGCGTCGTTCCTCGAGTTGATAAGGTAGTAGAGAACCTTTCGCCCATTATGGCACTAAAATTGTGCCCGAGGCAGAACCTAGACCAACCTGTCCGCAATCCACAGAGCAAGGGGTGAGGAGAAAGAACCACAGAGAGAGAGAGTTACGTAAGGACCATGTAAGCGAGGTTTACCGCAACCGTGGAGCTCAGAGTGTAAACAAACAGGTAGGCTCAGTCCAAAAGAAAACCAGCGAGAATAGACAGCGAACTGCCTAGTCACTTAAGACTGATTGTTACTTCTTTCTACTACTTCACCTTTTCCCCATCACAACCAGATCTGGTTGCTAATCCAATAGCTTCAATTGCGAATTAAATAAGTGATCATTACACGCTGTCAAAAGATAATGGAAAATAAATATAATTACTGAATGACTGTTGTTGGTTGTGCATGAACTTGCAAGAATTCGAGTTCAGTGTCTTGATATTCCAAAGGAAAAGGATTTCGAGATTTCACTTCCGAGTTTCATCGTTTAGCCGCCTGATATACTTTTACTTATTGTACTCTGGTACTGTTTCAATAAAACCATGATTATTTTTCTTGTGAACCTACAACTTCCGTTCCAACTTGCTTGACATTTTAGAAAAAAAAATCTCATGGATAAAACCTCCTACAGAATGGCACCATTTAGTAAACGCAGTCATACACGCGCACAAAGTCAAAATTATACTTTACCACTTTTCCTTCGAAGCTTAAATGAAAACAACCGAAGTAAATATATTTGTCTTCGAGGGAAGACCAAACAGATTTGCAAAATGCTGCTTGATTTTATGATTGAGAGATAGAGGGGACGGCTGAACTAGGACCTGTCCCACGATCCAGATATCTGGACCGTGACCCGTCCCATACCAAATGAATACAGAATGATGCAGGAAAGTAAAAGATTAGACCTAGAACTTCACCTGCATCTTAAAGAGTCAAGGAAAACGGAAACAGAGAAGACAACTACAAAGCTTACAACTTGATGGAAGTCATTTGAAAATGAGCCTGCTGACCTCCACGGGGAAAACACACAGACACACATACACACTACATAATCGTACAAATTCTATCGCTACCAATGGACGAAGATAGGCTAACAGGAACTGCAACCGCGTAATGCCTGTGAGTGGTTACATGGCGGTCGGCGATATGTACTGAACATCGCGTTGCGTAAGATGTAGACCAACCCTTGCGAGCACTTTCTCTTTCTCCGCTCTTCCTTGATTGATCACTCGCTCCTGTCAATCGTCGACCTAGTTGCTTCAAAATATATGGAGAGGTCTTCCCGTGTGATTGCGAATTTCTTGTAAATGTGCGTGACCAAGCGAAAAAACTCATCATCAGTTTACAGTATGTCACATCATGATCTCCATTTCGTGGTGAGTGTTCGGTTACAGTTCTTGGCGGAAATCGCTCATCTGCGAGAATGTGTGATGTAAGTTTTGGTCCAAATTCCTATGTAACCGCTTCCCTAACTCCTGCGTTTTTTTTTTATTTCCATCTCGAGATTTTAAATGGAAGAATCAGAACCAGTCAAAACTGGCCCAGTACCAATTTAAAAAACAGAAGTGATGAAGAAACAGGATGCAAACAGAATGAAATAACATCATGAGGAAAAATGTTCAATAAGATTAAATCTTCCATATATTTGGAAACGATGATTTCTAGTAAAGGTTCTCGAGTTGAAATGTAATGAAAGACTAACATAGGCAAATCGAACGGTAGGTAGCTGAATAAAATTCAAAAATAAATAGACTGAAACTGCTTACATTAATATTATAAGTACGTCTAGTAAGATTTGTACTGCCGCATAAGCACGGATCATGGTATGGCCATAAAACTACCTACTAACAGATTTTGCAGAATATTAAGTCAGATGGCAGGATAAAGTTATAAATAATACCATAAGGGAAATGATGGAAGTTTAAATTAAAGATGAGATTATGATGGAAACGAGAAACAGAAATATTCCCGATGAAATGCTCAAGCCAATTCGCAAAACAAGTGAACACAAAATTTCTTTCAATAATCTACAACCCATGCCTAGATAGTACAGACATTCCCCTACATTTTCCTGCCAGCCCATTGCACAACAAAGAATCCATTATGTATACTTAACCTCGAAACAAAACAAAAACAAAGGCAAAGAAAAACAGAATGAGGTTTCGATGAAAGTGAGATGAAATCTACACACAATGTGGTTAGCGTACAGTTCCGAGCGGACGGACATCTGGCGCCGTGAATCTCGACCAGCGAAATGTCTGCAAACAGTGAGTCTACAAGTCTATGTAGAGCGGCGTTGACGCTTAGGTGTCTCAAGTGATCTATTGATGCCTTAATGACTATCTTGTGTCGTAATATTTACATCAACGTAGTACTTAAAAACTATTTTGTGTTGTAATATTTACATCAACGTAGCACTTAAAAACTTGAAAATCCCAAAGTCGAAATTGTATTATGACGAAACATATACGGTTAACATTTAAAAAACATTAAATATAAAATGTGTACGAAGTGTAAGTTTAAAAAAAATGAAAAATACCAGGTGACAAATAAACTAGGAACAAACATCTTTGTATCTAGGCAGATTTGGCTAAGAACGATGGTGAAATAGAGATCTGACCAACAAAAAGAAATTCCCATACAAATGAAGGAACAGCATATGGTAAAAAAAAAAAGCCATAATTTCTGTCGAAGGAAAAAATTATTTAACCCACGCGGAAGTGAGACTAGGCGTTGGTAGCGTTCAGACTGAGCGCCTGCGCTTAAAGCATTACTACTCGTAATGTTTGTAGATCTGTTTCATTGACCCACAAAACTTTGTTTGCGAAATGAAAAAACTTCCACAATCTCCTTCCATGCGTCTTCTATTTTTAGCTTCTGGTACAGTAAGTTCCAGAAGTGAAGCGACAAATCTCAGAATTGATCGTACTTCTTTAGAAATTCTCGTGGTGTTGCCAGTTAGTATATTTTATTTCAATTATTGTCATCCTATTCATTTGATAATACGTATTAGTGATTAACTGTATAAGCACAGAAAGTATTTCCCCAGTGAATGATCAATGTTTGTTCAATAATTGTTTATTAAAAAAAAAAAAAATATCTGCGGCTCTCAAAGTGTGATATCAAGACTTAGTGTTCACTGGCCAGGGCCTATACAGTACTAAATTGGCCTTGTGTTCACCATAGAGTGGCAGTAGGAACCGAGTGTATAAGCACTGGCCTGATATTTGTAAATTAACGTTCTACTTTTTTAGCGTTATATCGAAAGTTATTATGATTTATTTTCACAAAGCACGCACAGAGAAGTTTAGCATCTGATTAAATGAAATATAAATGAGACACAAGTTGGTGTTATAAAAAAAAAAAAATCCAAGTTAAATGCGCGTTTAACATAGATTACATGATTAGGCATATTTCAAGAAATAAGGAAATATATTTTCCAGCTTGTTAGTTAATAATTTCATCGAATTTCTCAATTGTGCAAATTTTTGCATGTGGAATTGCGTTCAGGGTCGCACCAAACAAGTATTTTCGTAGGTTTCCACCTTTTTTTTCAGTGCATAGGTGAGACTACTCTTGTCCATACGATCCGGAGTATGAATATGCTTGGCGAGCATTATTTTAATTCGAGTATCTCCTGTTATGCTCTCTCTCTCTCTCTCTCTCTCTCTCTCTCTCTCTCTCTCTCTCTCTCTCTCTCTCTAAGGGACCTTTTTATCTAGTCAGGAATAACCAGAGGTCTGTTTTAAGAATCGAGCACTAGGCCTATTGGTCATGCTCGGGTGCTTCTTTATAGATATATTATATATATATATATATATATATATATATATATATATATATATATATATATATATCTATAAAGAAGCACCCGAGCATGACCAATAGGCCTAGTGCTCGATTCTTAAAACAGACCTCTGGTTATTCCTGACTAGATAGGAATAATCATAAGCAGTTAGAGCCTTTCTCGAAAATGGTGTTTTATGCTCGGTCCTAGAAGCTAAAATCAGAACTACCAATTACGCCCAACTTCTCTGTTGAATCTAGGTGCATTCATGGTTGATTATGTTTAATGTCGCGGAGATTTTCCCTTTTCATTCTATTGATACTTGCATGGTTTTATGCATCTTCGCTAAAATGATTGATAATACACTCTGATATTAAATATTTGTTGCCACATTGCTCGAAATATACCATGGTAATGTTGGTAATCCTGTGTTGAACGAGAATTTCAAATTGTTTCGTTTCTATAGTTTGAAGTAATTACTATACTTTAAAATAATTACTATTACCGTAATTTTTTCTGATGATTGTTATAAATATCATAGATTTGATATTTGTGCATCACATGTTAGCTTTATTTTGATGATAGAGCTTTCACTGTAGAAAAAAAAAAAAATTTCAGCTACGAGTTGTAGTTGCCAGTTAGTGATTTTCGAACGAAATCCTCTGAAATTTGTCGCTTCAGTTTTGGAACTTACTGTACAAGTTTTGCAGGTGTTACAATATCTCAACTGTCCACTATAATGTTTTTCGTGCTGAACAAGCTGCCCTTACTCTTATTTCTTTTGTTTTTCTCCATATAAGACATTCTACTCCTGGGCAGGCTGCAGCTGGTGTCATGAATAACAGGATACGTAAGACCTGATTTCGTTGAACAGTCTTCGAGAGTGAGCGAGATGCCATCCACCAATATGACAGGAAAATATTTCAATAAAAATACTATAAATATTAATATTTCGTTCACAAAATGCAACGCCAGCCATTCTCTTCGCTATTTTAAAGCCTTTTCCTTCTCAACCCAAAAAAGGTTCAACGCGGAATGAAATTAATGGGATTGCAGAATTATATATATATATATTTTTAAGTGTTCTTCTCCATCTTTTACACCGAAGTTACTCAGGTTCAGTATGTGACTTAAATAACTTTGGGAAATACAACAAAATAAATACATTGGGGGGCCATCTTCCAACCAAATAAAGGACAGTCCATCTACCAACAATTATTATTTATTATTATAAAAATAGTTTAACCCGACCACTGAACTGACTTTCAGCTCTCATAGGGCTGGCCCGAAGGATTAAATTAAATGCCACGTCTAGGTCAAAGGCCAGGAACTGGGACCAAATAGGTCATGAAGTATAATAAACAATAAATTAAAAGTAAGTAAAAAAACTGCACAGGGGCAGAGACTTTCACACTAGAACTCAAACAGGCAATAAATACATTTACTCACGTTTCCATACATACTTACTAAAAAGGTGTATTAAAATTAATAACAGGTCAATAAACATAAAATTTATCTAAAATTCATTAATTGCTCTGGGATTTTTGTATCGTTATCATATACTTATATTTATATTTTATTAATCAAATCAGAGTTCCTCAGAAACGTCAAAACTGGAACCACTGAAAATGTGAAAGATTCTGAAAAAATTTCTTTTATTCTTTTACTTCCAAAAGTTGACAGACTCTGCTGGTCATACCTAGGACACTCACACAACACATGCCCGACAGTTATCAACATCTTGCACTCTGGGCACTCCGGAGCAGGGTCACGTGGGCTGCTCATCAAATGCCCATGTGTCAGACGAGTGTGGCCTATGCGTAGACATGTCAGGATTACTTGTGTGTGTCTCTCTTTGATATATGGAGCTCCATTTCGTAACGTCAGGCTTTATTTGTTTTAGTTTATTACTGTCAGGTTCTTCGTTCCATATATTTTGCCATTTATTTACAAAGATTGTTTTTATATAAGCTACATAGTCACTCATTGGGTTGTTTACATTTGTTCTCATCATGTGGACTGCTTCCTTGGCTGCTTTATCAGCTTCTTCGTTTCCTTTTATTCCGACATGGGCAGGGATCCAACATATTTAAATATTTTTTCCTTTATTATATAATTTATGGAGTAAAAACATAACGTTGCACAATATTATTTCTGGGATTATAACTTTTAATGGCTTCTATTGCGCTTCTAGAGTCGCTATAAAACACAAAATTATTAAAGGAGTGTTCTTGATTATTTTTATGGCCAATGTTATTGCACATAACTCTGTTGTAAATACAGAAGCACTATTGGGAAGAGAGAACCGGTATGTTTTGTCCTGGGACACTGCAGCATATCCCACTCCGTATTCTGATTTGGATCCATCCGTATATACGTACTGCGTAATGCAGACCTTTTCGGCTCATGTGCTCTATTGTATGTTGTCTATGGTGTTCTGGAGTATGAGTAATTTTTTGATAAATATTTTAAATGATTGCAAAATTTTTATCTTACTCATATTCCAAGGAGGCGGTAATTTTATTATTGAAGGTAGTTATGCATTTATATTAAGCGACTCAAACAGTCTTCTAGCTCTTATTGGGAAAGGTGGTATATGACTGTTAACAAATATATCACCCAATTCAAATAGTTTTTTGTTGGTGAATCACCACACTGAATCCTTAGGGCACTCTTCATTGTTACTAACTCTCTATGGAGAGAGAGAGGTAGTTCACCACATTCAACCTGTAAAGAAGAGGTTGGTGAAGATCAAAAGGCTCGTGAGCATATTCTAAGGCCTTCATTGTGAACAGAGTCTAATAATCTCAGTGTTGTGTCTGAAGCCGAGCCGTATATTTCACTGCCATAATCAATGATACAGTAGTGTTGCTTTATATAGCAATGTAAGGGTTTGTCTATCTGCTCCCCATGTAGTACTTGATCATTTTATAATTAGATTTAAAGCTTTGTTGCATTTTGATTTCACGTATGCTATGTGGGCCTTCCAGTTTAAGTGAGTATCAAGTACTAATCCTAAGAATTTTGCAGTTTGGCCAATTGATATATTATGACTTCTGATTTTCACATCTATTTCTCCATTTTTCATCCACCTTTTATCTTTATGTAAAGCGATTGCTTGGGTCTTATGTATGGCTAGTTTAAATCCTACAGATGATGTCCATTCATTTATTTCTATCATAGTTTTGTTAATAGTGCGCTCTGCATGTTTAATGCGAGATGCTGAATACTATATGGCAAAATCATCCATATAAAGGTTGCTTTTAATTCCCGCAGGTAAAGTTTTACTAACATCATTAATTGCTAAAGCAAACAGTGTGCCACTAAGGACACTTCCCTGTGTTTGTTTGTTTGTATGGTGTTTTTACGTTGCATGGAACCAGTGGTTATATATTCAGCAACGGGACCAACGGCTTTACGTGACTTCCGAACACGTCGAGAGTGAACTTCTATCACCAGAAAGACACATCTCTCACTCCTTAATGGAATGGCCGAGAATCGAACCCGCGACCACCGGGGTGGGACGCTAATACCATACCAACCACGCCACTGAGGCGCTTGACACTTCCCTGTGGAACACCATTTTCAAGTGGAAATGTTCTGGGCAATACATCATCAATTCTCACTAGAAAACTGCGATTTGTCAGAAAGTTTTGGATGGACTTAGGTAAATGTCCACGGATGTTGTTGTTTTGTAGTTGTTAATCTAGGATACCTCCATGTAGTATTATAAGCCTTTTCAATGTCAAAAAAGACAGCTACGGTTATCATTTCTCGTTCAAATCCTCTGCGTATATGGTCTTCTAGAAAAGAGAGAATCTAATGTAGACCTGTTACATTGTGACCTAAATTGAGTGGGAGTCAAAATTTTATTTTCTCTAATGTGCCATGTTAGTCGAGCATTTACCATCTTTTCAAGTAATCTGCATAAGCAACTTGTTAAGAGACGTTGGTCTGTAATATTAACATTGCCTGGATCCTTTCCAGTTTTGGGGATAGGAATTATTATAGCTTCACGCCATTCATCAGGATATATATTCCGAAGCCATAGTTGATTATAAAATTGTAATAAGCATATCATCTCAAAACAAATATTTTCACCACCAGGAGCAGATTCATTGCTGTTCGAGAGAGCATATTCCAATTCTTCTATATCAAATTTTCTATTATAAAATATATCTTCTCGTTTCAAAATTTATCGTTATTAATTCTATTTTATTTTTCTTTGTGCGGAAGTGTTCATCTAAATTCTTATCACTACTTATATTTGCTAAGTTTTCTCCTATTTATTTCTTTTGGATTAAGTATTCTCTTCCCATCTTTTAATGTTGCATGTCTAGGTGGTTTAACATGGGTACCATTTATTTTCTAATTATTCCCATACGTTTTTAGTATGGGAGTATCATTAGAGATCTGATACGTATTTCCTCCATCAAATTATTCTTCCTTGAATTACTTCCTTTTTAAATTTTGCAGATATTTTGTTATATACAGGTTTTAAAGTATCAATTTCTAGCAACAATATAGTCATTTTTTGCAAAGTTCCTTCTAATATTGGAAATTTTGTATTTATTTTAGTGAATTTTTTATTCAAATGATCTAATCGTCTCCCTATTGAGTGTTTTGTATTTATTAATTCAGTTTCATTTTGGTATTTGAAATATTCAAATGGTGGGATATTTTTAGTGTGCTTTTTATATTGTTCCTAGTCTGCTTCATAAATATTATAATGAGGAACATGTTTTACAGGACTATTATGCAATAAGGAGGAACATGTTTTACAGGACTATTATGCAATAAGGAAATTAATATTGGGAAATGATCACTGGTGTGCAAGTCATCAACTATATTCCAATCCAATGTCACCTATGCTTGATGAACATAAGAGTTAAGTCCACTGAGGATAATGTCCCATGTGTTCTTGAAAAATACGTGGATATTTCATCATTATTTATACATCAAATGTCGTTTGAATCAATTAAATCTTCTATTTTGCTCCCTGCTTTATTTGAGTTTGCACAATTACATTCCCATATTGAGCTGTGAGCATTAAAATCACCTACTATTAATGTAGGTTCCTTTGTATTGTTAAGCAAATCTTGAAGTCCATCAATGTTATAGTTTTTATTTGGTTGGTTGTATAAATTATAAATCACATAATTATCATTTTTATTTGTATTCTAATACTTGATATTTGCAAGTCAATAAAGTTTACTAGTACTTTGTCATAACATACTTTGTAATGCACATATATAGCAGTACCTAGATTTCCTTCTTCCTCTCCAGATGCAGATACTAAGGTATATTTACCTGTAGTTGGTATTGTTTTATTGACATGCTGTAAACATAATACCATTGGTTCATATTCTTTAAGTAATCGTTGTAATTCTCCCAAATGTAATCTGGTCTGGAGACCATTGATGTTCCTTTGTATAATGTAATTGTTGAAAATATTATGTTAGTGTGATCAAGTGCTATTTTCTTTTTGTGGATCAATTTGCATTTTTTCTAAAATTTTATTTACGACATTCATTTGTTTGTCTTTATAAGACATTAGATGTCCAATGCACAGACAGCCTTTTCAGTGAGCGTCCAAACTATTAGCTTCCCTATTTCTGAATTTTATAAAAAATTTTAGTGTTCGTTAAACTGTCTTTTGCTATATTTCTGTTTTTGTTGCACAATTCTATGAAACATTTATTACATTCACATGTGTTTTTGTGTGGTGTTCTTTTTTCGTTTACTTTTGCTGCAACTATTATTGGTGATGGAGTAATCTCTTCTCCCATCAAGTAATTATTGTCTATGGTTTGTTCCTGAGCTGTTTCTTTGATGTTCTGGGTTGTTGCTTCCATTGGTTTTATTACTCTTTTAGGAGACTATGGGATATTCTTATTTCTTGGTTTGTGCTCTTTCGTTGTGTGGTTTGTCTCTGCTTTAACAGACAATTCTCTAATAATTGTTGGCTTTTTGGTTTTGGGCGGAGTCCCTTCAGGGGCCTCTTTTTTTTATCTTTAGCTTTTAGTTCATTACAACTTTCTTCTAGAATTTCAGTGGTACATGTATCATCTTGAGATTCCATTTCTTTTAATATCTCAAAAGAATATGAACAAATATTTGTACATGTTTCTTGGTTTTTTTTGCAGTTATTCTCTTCGTGCAAAGTACTTATTTTTCCTTGCCTTCTTTCTGTTAGGGTTTTACTATTCTTATCCATTTCCATTTTTGTCTCATTGTTTGAACTTATTATAGTAGAAAACGTTTGTTTCCTACCAGGATCATACATTCCTCTGACTTTTAATTCTAACTTGGCTTCTTTTATGGCATTCCTATTCTTTCTTGGAGTAATTTTAATTCTATATTGTATATATAATACATACAGTCCTTAGATCTTGCGTGGTGATTTTGCCCACAGTTCACGCACTTTGGTTCACCGCACTTAGACTGTGTGGAATGTTCGTCAGATCCACAGTATGCACATATCGGTGTACTACGGCAGTTTTTCTTTGTATGTCCATACTTACTATAGTTTTGGCACTGTAGTGGTTTTGTAACGTACGGTCTAAGTTCTCTGCTTTGGTCCATAATTTTAATTTGTAAAAGTAATTCTTGGCAGTAAAATTTTATTTTTGCTATTCTGAGTGTTTTTCCATTACTTCTTCTAGTGTTTATGTTGTAAATTTCGCAATCTTGGAAATTATTATATCTCTTTTTAAGGGAATCTAGTAATATATTTTTTCTATAGGATCTTCATCATCAGGGAGTACTATGGTACCCTGTACACTGTTCATGTTGTCATGTTTTTTTATATGTACATTTACATTATCAATATTTTTTATTGTTAAGTAATTTTCTGACTGGCTTCTTGTTGTGGTTTCAATTAACCAAGTCTGGTCTTTTATTTGTCTGAATGACGTTTCTGCAGTTGAATGTCGATTCAACAAAAAGTTTTCCAATTTCAAAGCCGATATTCTGCTTTCTGTTTCCATAGTAAGGAATCTTGATCAACTTCCACTACCAAAGAGGGAGTCGAAATGGGTCAAGGTTGGGTCAACACGATATCTGTTTTTTCTTGGTGGTCTATATGGTAACAAGTTTTGATACCATCCTGCTGTTCTCTAATTGGGGTGTCCTGGGGATAGTCCGTTGCCATGCCAGAAGTCATAGTGGGGTTTGGTGTATTTGCCATAGAAGAATAAGATTAATTTCCTCCAGGATGAGGTCCCTCTCACCAGGGAGGCCCAACGTGGGGAGGAGTAATATTGTTACATAGTGGTAACTGCTCTGGGATCCTCACCTGGATATACGCCATACCCACAGTGCCTTAAGGGTCGTCAGTCCGTCGAGATCGGACCCAGCACTGTGGGCATGGCTTGACATAAAAATTTCCCCTCGCTCGATCACGGGTCAGGTACTCGAGTTTTATGGGTGGAGCGGCATGCCGTCCGACTCCACCCTCCATCAAGTTAAAAGAGCAGTCAATTCAGTAGTCCAAAATCATGCCGTGGTCGTCAACGAAACAGGAAGAAGGGAAGAGAAAAATTTACAGGAGGAGTAAAGGAGTTAAAGGTCCCAATGTTTAGTTGAATCCACAGCAGAAAAAGTAAGCATAAAAGAGCGTAGTCTATCTGCAGTGGATCCCTAAGCCCCCCACCTCGTCAAGGAGTTGGGATCAGGGGGATCTACCAACCAAATAAAGGACAGTCCATCTACCAACCAAATGAAGTCCTACTGCAACTAAATAACTAATTTCCATCTACAAATACAAAAAGTCCTTCCAACAACTGCGAAAAGACAGTTCATTTGGCAAACAGGTAAATAGCACTGAAAAAAAAGCAAACAGGTAAATAGCACTGAAAAAAAGCAAACAGGTAAATAGCACTGAAAAAAAGCAAACAGGTAAATAGCACTGAAAAAAAGCAAACAGGTAAATAGCACTGAAAAAAAGCAAACAGGTAAATAGCACTGAAAAAAAAAGCAAACAGGTAAATAAGCACTGAAACAGAGTTCACTTAACAGGTAATTTTGTATCGTGATGAACAGATGTGTAGAACAAAATGTCAATTACTACAGGACACTAAGAGACGAGATCTGGCTAACCAATCTAAGAACGTGAATATTTGGAGGTTAAGATAAAACAACATAGACCATGCATGACATTCTGATAAGCTATCCAAAGTTGCCGGAATCGAGTTGCCTGGCACCCCTTGATTCCCTATCAGTGTATTCTCACTTGCAGCAAAATAACCTTATATGTCCTCGATTACAGGTAGGTGTTAGCCTGCTTATGTGCCCAGTGACATAACCACTGTTCCTCTCCCCTGCGGTACCCTTCGAAGTGGGCCCCTTTGAGGCTCTTCACAGAATTACCCAGTTGTTTGTTTGTTTATTTTGTTTGTATGGTGTTTTTACGTTGCATGAAACCAGTGGTTATTCAGCAATGGGACCAACGGCCTTACGTGACTTCCGAACCACATCGGGAGTGAACTTCTATCACCAGAAATGCACAACTCTAACCCCTCAGTGGAATGCCCAAGAATAGAACTCACCGAGGTGGCAGGCCAACACCAAACCGACCGCGCCACTGAGGTGCTGCCTCAGTTGTTTATTAATCTTCTTATATGGCAGGACTCTCTTAAAATGTCTTTATCTAAGCTTCCATTCTTCTGATATGTGTTTTTATAGTAAATATGAGGGATTAAGGGAAAGGTAAGTGTTTATCTACTAACTCCCCCCCCGACCCCCCCCTTGGAAGAAGGCCCTCAGCCAAATTCTTTGCATATGATTTTACCTGAACCCATCATTAGGGTCAGATTTCACTTATATATATATATATATATATATATATATATATATATATATATATATATATATTATATTATTAGTGGAACTTTGGTTTTTGTGCATAATACATCCTGGAACCTCCCAAAAAGTCCGAAACGTACTAAAACCGAAACAATAATTCCCATAAGAAATAATGTAAATAAAATTTATGTGATCCAGACCACCAAAAATATTTTTAAAAAATACATTTTATAGGGAATAAACACAGTTTTACATATAGAAAGCAATGATCAATAAATTTAAAAGAATAAAACGAAATGAATAATGAAAATTTAACATCAATCTTACCTTTATGGATGACTCTGGTTAGCGCTTGGAAGACAGAGAGAAGGGGGAGGAGAGGTTATTGTTTACAAAGGAAATCCACTTCCAGAGGGATTTCAGGCATCAAGGACCTATCTGGGGTTACTTCTCTTCGTTTTTTACCGGCACTATCTGGGGTTACTTCCCCTCTTCAGTTTTTACTGGCACTAGGATCAGCTTGAGTCACTGGACATTTGTTTCTGGCATCTTTTTAAAATTTGCCTTTAGTGGAACACAGCATTATCTTTAAAGATGTTGGAGACACAGATTACATCCTTGTTGGGATGAAAATTCTCCACAAAATATTTTACATCACTCCACTTTGCAAACATGTCCTTAATCACTGAAGTAGGCACATTATGTATGTCCATTCGCTTTCTGAATTTTTCAAAGCAGCCTCTGCTGGCCTTGAATTCACTAACAGCAGCACTTGTAACCTTAAATTCTATAGTGTTTCTCGTCATTTTTACAGAAGGGCTGGCACTTGGAACTTTCTGTGTCCCCATGATGGCTTATTTAGTATTTGCACTCAAAATAAGAGCACAACAAACACAAAAGCAGAATGGTCAGTAGAGAACATGGGATGCTTTGCTTGGGTGCTCGGTACAGAACCTAGTCGTGCGGTGGACCCTAGAAGGAGCGTTTCCAAGTGTATAAATTCCCAGGAAACGTTCTAAACCAGACAAAAAATTTTGTCTGAAAAAGTCTACGAAAACTGAGGTTCCACTGTATACACACACACACACATATATAATGTATATATAATATATATATATATATATATATATTATATATATATATATATATTATCACATATATCATATATATAAATATATATATATATATTATATATATATATATATATATATATATATATATATATATATATATATATATACAGTGGGACCCCCCGTATTCGCGTTCTCCGGATTCGCGGACTCACACATTCGCGGATTTCTCTCGGGAACGTTTCCCTGCATTATTCGCGGAAAATTCGCGCATTCAACGGTATTTTTCTATGAGAAATATCCACAAATTCCTGGTTTTTGTGATCAATTTCATCATAAAATGCACTTTTTGTGATAAAACTATTTAAAAACCAAGTATGAAAATTTTTAGTGGTTTTTCTTAAGTTTTAACTAACGAAATAGGCTGTTTTTTAGCGCTTTTATAGGGGTTCCAAACATTCGCGGATTCTAACTATTCACGGGGGGGTCTGGTACGCATCCCCCGCGAATACGGGGGGAACACTGTATATATATATACATCGAGCTACAAATGTCCTTTAATATCTAATTCACTCTACCACGGAACTAATATATTTTCATATATGCTTAACCGAAGGGGAATTTTATTAGGCGATAATAGAATTGTCGGCGTCCAGGCGCGAACCCAGGACACCATACAAATCCAGGACGTCAGTGAAGCTATTTACCCACTCCACCACTGCAAGCGGCTATAGGTTAATGCCGTCTCTCACCCTCAAATACCTTTTGCGCTCAGGTATTAGCTGATTTGGAGCCAGCATTAACCCACCTCGACCTCGGTAGTGTTGTAGTGCTTATGACAGCACGTAGCCAGTATATAAGTCATATCACATTACCGTGATTCATATACATACATCGAGCTACAAATATCCTTTAACATCTAATTCACTCTACCTCGGAATTAATATATTTTCACATATGCTTAACTGAAGGGGAATTTGATTAGGGGATAATAGAATTGTCAGAGCCCGGGCCCAAACCCAGGACACCTCTTGCAGTGGTGGAGTGGGTAAATAGCTTCACTGACGTCCTGGATTTGTATGGTGTCCTGGGTTCATGCCCGGGCGGCGACAATTCTATTATCGCCTAATAAAATTCCCCTTCGGTTAAGCATATATGAAAATATATTAATTCCGAGGTAGAGTGAATTAGATATTAAAGGACATTTGTAGCTCGATGTGTATATGAATCACGGTAATGTGATATGACTTATAATGGCTACATGCTGTCATAAGCACTACAACACTACCGAGGTCGAGGTGGGTTAATGCTGGCTCCAAATCAGCAAATACCTGAGCGCGAAAGGTATTTGAGGGTGAGAGACGGCATTAACTTAGAGCCTCTTGCGGTGGTGGAGTGGGTAAATAGCTACACTGACGTCCTGGATTTGTATGGTGTCCTGGGTTTGCGCCCGGGCGCCGACAATTCTATTATCCCCTAATCAAATTCCCCTTCGGTTAAGCATATATGAAAATATATTAATTCCGAGGTAGAGTGAATTAGATATTAAAGCTCGATGTATGTATATGAATCACGGTAATGTGATATGACTTATATAATGGCTACATGCTGTCATAAGCACTACAACACTACCGAGGTCGAGGTGGGTTAATGCTGGCTCTAAATCAGCAAATACCTGAGCGCGAAATGTATTTGAGGGTGAGAGACAGCATTAACTTAGAGCCTCTTGCGGTGGTGGAGTGGGTAAATAGCTTCACTGTCGTCCTCGATTTGAATGGTTTCCTGGGTTTGCGCCTGGGCGCCGACAATTCTATTATCACCTAATAAAATTCCCCTTCGGTTAAGCATATATGAAAATATATTAATTCCGAGGTAGAGTGAATTAGATATTAAAGTACATTTGTTGTTTGATGTATGTATATGAATCACGGTAATGTGATGACTTTTATATATATACATATATGTATATATATATATATATATATCTATATATATATATATATATAATATATATCTATATATGTGTATATATATATATATATATATATATATATATATATATATATATATATATATATATATATATATATATATATAATATATATATATATATGTGTGTATATATATATATATATATATATATATATATATATATATATATATATATATACATACACACACACAGTGGTACCTCGAGATACGAAAGCTAACACGAAAAATTTAACGGCTCTGCATACGAAAAGTTTTCAAGATACGAAAGGTTTCTGTAAAGTCCGAGATTCGCCCGAACCACCGATAACAATTTTGAAACTCGCGCGCCGCCAACTGAGTAGACTCTTCACCATCCTCCTGCTCTCCCATTGGTTCCTGATGCTAGTCACCGCCATGAGATCCTTCTCTCCTATTGGTCAGCATCCCTCCCATGATGCATCTATGTACGTAGCAGCGTGCCTTGGCCACTCGGTAGCAGCATCATTATCGTACGCACGCTGTATTCGTTTGGTCTAACGATTTCGTTTAGTAACGTAAATTCGTTAGTGATTTCGTTGCAGTATACATACTTTATCGTGTTGTGTGAAAACTTTATTCTACTTATACGTAAATTACGTACAATATATACGTAGTCTTGGGTCCCAAGAAAGTTGAAATTCACGGAAAGAAGCGAATGCTCTCTTTGGAGACAAAGATGTAGATTATCAAGAAGTATGAAGCTGGTATGCGATTGAGTGTGATCGCCAAGGAATACGGCAGAAATCCGTCGACAATAGGCACCATCCTTAAGCAGAAGGATGTCATCAAAGCAGTTACACCTTCCAAGGCCATCACTATTTTGTCCAGCAAGAGGACCCACGTGCACGACGAGATGGAATGGCTGCTTCTTGTCTGGATAAAAGACAAAGAAATCGCTGGCGATACGATAACAGAGACGGCAATCTCTCACAAGGCCAGCGCTATTTTCGGCGATTTGATTGCCCAGGCGGAAGACGACGGAGGGGAAGGGACTTCAACACCAACCCCAGAGTTCAAGGCTTCGCATGGCTGGTTCGAGAAATTTCGTAAACGGACTGGCATCCATTTGGTGGTGTGGCATGGGGAGGCTGCCAGCTCGGACACGAAAGCGGCCGAAGCCATTAAAAAGACATACGACGAGATGATGACCAAGGAAGGCTTCAGTTCTCAGCAAGTCTTCAACTGTGATGAGACTGGCCTTTTTTGGAAAAAAATGCCTCGTCGGACGTACATCACAGAGGAAGAGAAGAAGCTACCCGGGCATAAGCCTATGAAAGACAGGCTTACGCTCGCACTTTGTTCCAACGTCAGTGGGGATTGCAAGGTGAAGCCCCTACTGGTGTATCATTCCGAGACTCCTCGAGCCTTCAAGGCCCACAAAGTGCTTAAGGAGAAGCTTCCAGTGATGTGGAGGGCTAATGCAAAAGCCTGGGTAATGAGGCTTTTGTTCACGGAGTGGGTAAATCTGTGTTTCGGCCTGACAGTGAAGAAATTCTTGGAAGAGAAGCGCCTCCCCCTGAAATGTCTGCTGGTGTTGGACAATGCCCCTCCCCACCCTCCTGGCCTCGAGGAAGATATCCTAGCGGAGTATTCCTTCATCATGATTCTTTATCTTCCACCTACCACCACCCCTCTCCTCCAGCCCTTGAACCAACAAGTGATATCGAACTTTAAGAAGCTGTACACAATACATCTTTTCAAGAGATGTTTCGACATCACTGATACCACAAACCTCACCTTGCGTGAATTTTGGAAGGAGCATTTCGACATCGTCATATGCATCCACCTCATCGACCAAGCTTGGCAGGAAGTTTCGAGGCGAACCTTGAATTCCTTGTGGAGGAAACTCTGGCCTGATGCCGTATCTGCCGGACACTTCGAGGGATTCGACGTGGGCGAAGCTGGTGCTGCAGATTCAGAAACAGTTGATGATCCTGAAACTGTTTTGCAACCAGATCTTGACGAGATCGTTGCACTTGGCAAGTCCATGGGGCTGGTCGTCGACGAGGACGACATCAACGACCTTCTCCAGGAGCACCAAGAGGAGCTTACGACAGATGACCTGAAGGAGTTGGAGACCATGCAACATAACATCGTTCAAGAGGAGTTCTCTAGCAGCGGCGAGGAGGAGGAGGGCGACCCTATGACAACGGCAGAAATCAAGGATGCTCTAGCAGCTTTTCATTAAGTGCAATCGTTTATCAAAAAAAGACACCCCGAAAAGGCTCACACAGGTCGTATGCTTGCGCAGTTCGATGACGTTTGCCTGAGTTGTTTCAGAAACATTGTGAAAAGTAGGCAGAAGCAATCTTCCTTGGATAGCATTAGCAGGAGTAAGCAAAAAGGAAGAACCAAGTGATAAAAAAACAGTGAAATTTTGTGTTTAAAAAAAAAAAAAAAAAACCTACCTAAAGTATAAAAAAGTAAAAAAAAAATTTTAAATAAAAAGACAAAATTTTTTTTTTAAATTTTAGTTTTTTGTAAAGTTAGGTGTTACAGTTTGGTTAATGTGTTTCGTAAATTTTAGTTTAGTTTTCCTTACATTTTTTTATGTGTTTCGTAAAGTTAAGTGTACATGCGTACGTACGTATATACCGTTTGTCCTCCTCCTCTGCCGCCACTTTCGGAGATAGCCTCACTCGAAAGGTAAGCTTCCACATTTTACTATATACGTACAGTATTTCTTGTATACCATGTACACTAATACACTTTATTTACAGGTAATTAGCATTACGTTATTAAGTTAGGTATTGAATGGTCCAATTTGTTGTAGTATTTCATTGTTTATAGGTCAATTTAGCTTTATTATGAAATTTACTGGGGTGTTTTTGGAGGGCTTGGAACGGATTAGCCATTTTACATGTAAAATATGGTCCAAGATACGAAAACCTCATGATACAAAGGGTGCCTCGGAACGGATTAATTTCGTATCTCTAGGTACCACTGTATAAGCAAATCCCACAGGAAAATGATAGTCAGAAATCCAAGCGCTTTCGTCTTTACTAAGACATTGTCAAGGGGCTAATGAAATACAACTGGAGAGAAAGGTCTCAGATACAAAACAAGATCAAGAATACCAGATGGTTAATTGTCAAAAGGGTAAAAATTAAGAGAGATAATCCAGGATTATCGGATAGCACACGGTCACAAACCTAAACAGATTTGACCCTAACCTAAATTACAAAGTATCTTTACACTCCAAAACATGTAAAAACTGAATATATTAATTTTGTTGCTTATATTTATCTACAACTTTTTTCATTATGAAAGCATCAAGTTTAAATAAACCAAGACTTAAATTTAGAACATTTCTATTATTTGACTTGATGAAACAAGATTCAATGATATTCCTTTTAACTGTGTCATTACATGGGATTAAGGCTCTTGCTTGACTCCAGTTAATAGGATGGTCTAAATCTCTCATGTGTACAAATAATGCATTCGATATTTGCCCAGTTCTCACAGAATATTGATGCTGTTTGAGATGTTGTGAAAGAGATTTACCGGTCTGTCCGTAATAGACTTTATCACACTTTTTGCAAGGAATTTCATATATGCACCCTGGAAGATCTTTAGGAGAATTTTTGATTACTAAACTCTTGACATTAATATTACTGAAAACAACATTTATGTTAAAAAGCTTTAAAATTCTAGGAATATCTAAAAACCTTTCATCATAGGGTAATTTTAGAATGTTATGCTTACTAAATTCAAGTTTGTCATTAGTTGAATAAATGTTTATCTAGCTCTTTTCCATGCCACATCTACAAAAGTCCTTGGGTATTTAAGTTTCAATGCAATATCATAAATAGTTTTAATTTCAGCGTCAATAAACTGTGGGCTACAGACATGTAAAGCCCTTAGGAACATCCCAGAAAAAACAGAGAATTATACATTTTGATGGTGATTGGAGTAGTAATGAACAAAAGAGGCAATGTTAGTTGATTTTCGAAAGACTGAAAAGGTGAAATTTCTATCATTTCTATGGACAGTTACATCAAGAAAATTCAAATTACAATTTTATAGAAGGGACTAAATTACTGAGAATATAAAGGAATTCCTGGAGATTTTCGTGAACTGGCCAATACAGTAAGATATCA
>NC_061102.1:12889154-12916654 GCF_015104395.2 Macrobrachium nipponense
GTTTCATGGGCCATGGCCAAAAGTTTCATAGGCCATGGCTAAGAATTTTATGCACTTGTTTTAATGAGGATTCGGATATCTTGGATGAACTCTAACAAGACAAAGTGCGCACAACTGTGAAATGTCATTATCTTCAAGTCAGTTAAATGGTCTTAAATTATCCAGTTACCTCTTAGCAGGAGGATCTAAAACTGTGATGATAAACAACTTGTCAAGTGGGCATGTTTCACCCCAAAATTGGTACTCCTTCCAGGACTTTGTTTTGACTAGCAATCAATCTCTTTTAATGGAGACAGAAAGATGGGATACATCTTTAAACTCGAAAACTCAGCACGAAAGTTGGTCTTAAAATAGACTCAGTCACTGGACTTTGTGACCTGGCTACATAGCTCTTAGTAGACCATCCTGTAGCGAACTTTTTGAAGAGCTTGAGTATGATTATGCTTGTGTTTCCTCTTATCCTAGTATGAATGACTTTTGGGCCCACTGTCTTTGGCAACAGCCATTTCCTGAAGTCTCCCAACTAGTACAAGTTTCTCAAGCAGCCATGCTTATTGCTTTCTAAAAGACCAAAACATCCTTCATCTTTATGCCTGGCATTATCCAGTTAAGTAAAGACTGTGTAGAACGAAACAGGAAGCCTTCACCAAGTAGAACTGCTCAATTGCTTGATAAAGTGTTGTTCCACTCAACTCAGCTATTCGTTTCTTACTACCTTCTTTAAAAGTTCAGCTCTCAAAGCCTGATGAGCAGTTATCCCTCAGGTTAAAAACTTTTGCTAGAAATAGTTACAGAGGCATTTGTTCTTGACCTTACACAATGATCAGAGATAGGTAAAAACATTAATTTTTGCAATATGCTTCACTATTCCTTTCATGTCTTCTGTCACCATCCATGGACAGAAAAAAACTGTTCTGTCCGGGACAGATATTGTTTTACCTTTAGAGGGCCAGTTACATCATAGGTATTGCCTCCAGATAGTAAATTTCCAAGGACAAATGATCCAGCAACTCATCAGACAGATTTCTTGCTAAGAAAATTTTATTGATTCTTCATGGTCATGATAGTTAAAGCACAGCAGTTTCGTGAGAAAGTAACTACCTTAGATCAATTTCTTTTCCTTGTAATTTTTACTTCATACATGTGCTTGCTCACTCAAGAAATCGTGAAAAAATAATTTAACAGCACATGAAGAGCTTGTAACTTTATTATTCTCATCCTCACTAAACATTCTTCTTTCCAGAGATGTAGCTATAAGAGATTTTAGCTAATACACTTCATACTAAAGTGAAGCTTTCTGCTTTTCCAGTTCTGAAACATTTGCCTGATACAATAGCTTGCTTTGAACTCCACGATTTGGAATACAGTATACCTTTTACAAAGATTTAAGCTATTAAACACTTGGTTCCTGATACATTACAGTTAACAAATATGTACTCCAGTACCCTATAGGCTTACAAAACATCAAAAAACCTTCAGCATCTCATCCTCCCGTCTAAAATGGAGTCCAGCACACTATAAATAAAGGGGCGGGGCTGGTGTTTTTTATTTATATTAAGGTACAGATTACAAGTCTTCTTGTCTGAGAAGACTAGTAATCTCAAGAACATCACAACTGTGATATTAGACATACCATATATTATGATAATATAGTTCATCAAAAATCTCTTCTGAGAGAATAGTTTTTTTGATCTTCAGACTGACTTTCTTCATTTACATTCCCTTACCGCCACAGAATCAGCATACAGTGCAATCCTTTTCCATGAAGAATCTGTGCTTAAAAAAAAATTCAGTTTCAGCTCCACCAGTCACATAGGTTACAGCGCTCCCTTTGGTCCTCCTAAACTTCAACAATTCAAATCCTTGGCTTTGGTAGAAATCCAAAACTACGTTTCCCTCTAAAGCTGTATCTTGTTTAAGATTGAGCCAGCACAGGTTCTTTCTCGCAAAGCAGCCCATAAAGCTGTACCTGCCCATCACTTTCTCAAAAGCAACTGTTCTCATAGCCATTCAGTCTCCACCTAATTTTGACTGGCTGATTACTTCATCTTTTATCTTTTCAGAATCTCTCTCTCTCTCCTGTTACAGAAAGTATTTTAAGGATATATGTACTGCTGCCTTCTCAAATTAGTTTCAATCTTCCTTATCCTTTTCATCACTTCTGACATTACATCTAGGATCTGTAAGCCCAGTTCACTCTCTCTCACCAATCATTATTTACATTACTAGCATTTAATCTCAGTTGCTAAGTGGTTTCCACTGTTCTTTGATTAAATTCCATAGTTTTATTGGTCTTTTTGGAATTCTGCATATTAGCTTTGTGGGGACTTGGGCCAGTGGCATTTGGAGCATCTGTAAATATTTTTTGTGAACTGAATCTCAGGCTCTATTAAACCTGACTTCTAAAGATTGTTTTTTTAGTCTTCTATGGATCAAGCAGCTATGTAATAACCTTGCAGACCATCAACTTTCATTCTGGTAAGGTGGCATTTTGTTACACTGCCAGTACCATAACTATGAATATAATTTCAGCATTTTAATTCAAGCATGTTTGTTAGGCGAGGCTGGAATACTATTTCTCACAGCACTAAGTTAGTTTTCTGCCATCATGTTAAGTATGAATATATATATATATATATATATATATATATATATATATATATATATATATATATATATATATATATTATGTTTTCTTCAGTCTCCGTTCGTACTGTTTACAATTTTATTTTACCGAAGCCTGCAATATAAGTCGGTTCTTTTATGCTTAACAGATACAAGTTGTGCTCATTTTCAATTGAAGAGAATATTCAGCCTCATAAAATTAATGGCACCTGATACAATGATTTCAATAAATGTGAATTAACTGTAGAGTGAAGAAAACCAACCACGGTTCCTTAAAGTACTTTATGCCAAATGCAGACAAAGATTGGAGCACATCCCGACATACAAGCATCAATATTAGATTGAACTCGGTTTCCCTTTCATTCCCATCTTGTCGAACCATGAATAAATTTGACTTCCCTTCCAAGTTATCTGTGCTAATTTTGCCCATACTTCATATCTTTAACCAATCTACCAACTATTCTGCAAATATTAAATGAAAGTAGAAAAGTCAGAAGATGATATTTTGTCTTGAAATGTCTACAATACAGAAATGAGTTTTAATTTTGAACACAAATGTTACTTTTTTCTATTGCAAAAATTCTGGAAAATCAAATGGAGTATCTTTCTACAAGAGGCATCACAAAAGAAATGAGCATCTTTATAAATTTTATTAAAAATAGGACTAACACAAAATCAGAGGAAATATACAATGCCCTTTTGAATTGGAAAGAAAGTTCTATATATACATAAATTGCAGTAATACAATACATCTCAGTGTGAAAAGTCTTCAAAATTTTATTCACAATTCTTTATACTGTACTGCAAATATAAAATCTAATTTTGGTTTCAATATTTTTTGGAAATGTCATAAATCAAGCAACAAAAAAATAATTATAGACACCTTTGCATATATAACAATGTCTTCTTTTCAAATTGACAAATACTCACTACAGTACAATGAGTAGAAAACTGAACAAATAAATTTTCTCATTAAACATCTATACAATATTAACAAAGTCTTCAATTTAACACAGTAGACTTGCACTGTACACAAACTTTCCATGATTTTTTCACGTATAAAATATTCAAATATATTACTGCACTACCACCGATCCTGATAAGGAGGTCTGTTGTCCATAAAGCCCCTAGATGGTAATTGCGGAGGACCTCTATTTTGAGAGCCCAGTGGTGGTCCACTTCTAAAAGTGTTTGTATGAAATTCTTCTTGTCCTAAGAAAGCTGTCCTATCAAATCTATTATCACCCATACGAGACACTGGCGGACCATGGCCCAAGGGTGCTTGTTGATTTGACCCTCTTGCAAAGGGGTTATTCATGCCCATATCCATACGATTTGGAAGATCCCCATGCATCATTGGCCCTCTCATATCACGCATTCCAGGATCAAAATCTCTTGAAGGATAATCTCCAGGTCCAGTTTCCCTATGAGGTGGCATGGGTCTATTATCATCATACATCCTGTCGGGAATATCTCTAATCCTGGAATTTGGAAAGCCATGTGGAGGACCTTCTGGGCCCCGAAATCCAAGACCATCTCTTTCCATCATTTGATTCCTTGGGATGTCAGTTTCCCTGTTCCCAGAGGGAACCTGCATACCAGTTTCCCCATCAAACATCATCCCAGGTCTGCCAAATAATGGCCCTCTTCTGTCCTGCTCAAAACGCTCTGGTATTCCTCTATAATCATTCTCTCTTGTATCATTAAAAGATCTATTGTCAAAACCTTCTCTCATGTTTCTTTCCCTATCATCAAAGGAACCTCTCATTTCATGGTCTCTACCATAATTATCAAAAGAGTTCCTGGATGGAAAATCAGGATTTCCATATCTTGGTGGACCTGGTGGCATATTTGGATTCCTAGAGAGATCTCTAGTGATATTTTCTTCACCTGGCCGTAATGCTGGTGGAGCGGTTTTATTACGGTAGTCTTGAAGAAGTTCACCTATACCAGATGGCACTCCTATGTTATCACTATTGGAAGGCATTCCTCTTTCGTTGGGCATTCCTCTTTCATTAGGCATTCCTCTTTCGTTGGGCATTCCTCTTTCATTAGTATTACGACCTCTTTCCTGCTGATCTACACTGATATCTGGTTTAGGATAACTTCTTGTTAAGTTTTCTTCAGATGAAGGGTTAACCCTAAGATAAGGATCACTAGGAGAAGAGCGCTCCATGCCACTTCCAGGGTGGAATGTTCTTGAAACAAGACTTGGGTTTTCTTGTTGCCGATGTTGTGGATGTACAGTTATAGGAGCACTAGTTGTTGCAGCAACAGGTGCTGGAGGAACATACTGAGGGGGTACAGCTGAAGGCGGTGAAAACACTGAATCAGACTTTCCTTCAACACTTCGTGCTGGGGATGGATTGGAAGAAGCTGAATTTGAAGGTGCAGGAGAAGGCTTGGGCGTACTGCGCGCACACTTTTGCATACGTTCCCGTAGTTGGGTTACTTTTTTACTGTCAGTTGCCTCCAACTTTTTTAGGTAAGTGGTGAGGGCTTGCTGCTCTTCTCTGTTTAGTGATCTGAAATTTCCTAGTAATGCCTGCAAATCATCAAGGGACAACTTATTCATATCTTTAGGTCCATCATCCTCATACGCTGCTTGTAATAAGCTGAGTCCAGCTGGCCTACTAACCTGGCTTGTTGAGTTTTGTGTGGTAGTAGCTGGCGTAGTTGATGAAGCAGAACTCGGAGCACTACTGCTTGGGACACCTGAGGGAAACAATGCTGTTCTTGGTGGCTGGGTACCCGGGGTAGTTAACAAGGCTGTTTTTGGTGGCTGGGTAGCAAGGGCAGTTGACAAGGCTGTTTTTGGTGGCTGGGTAGTAGCAGTTAACATGGCTGTTTTTGGTGGTTGGGTAGTGGGGGCAGTTAACAAGGCTGTTCTTGGTGGCTGGGTAGCAGAGGCAGTTACAGAGTTTGCAGTAGGTGTTGACACTACAGATGGTACATCAACATTAGCAGCCTGAGGTTGACTAGTTTCTTTAACTGTATTTTCAGTCTCAGTTGAACTTTGACTTAACTGTAACTGATCAGCTAACATTTTTGTATGGCTTGCTGAAACAGCAATGAGAATATTCTGTAGGTCTTCTTCACTTGCATTAGACTTTCCAACTTGTAGCAAATGGTGTGCTATATACTGGGCTATCTGGACCGTGTCCATGCCAAGTGTTGCCTTGGCAATATTATTTATATCTAAACCTAAATATTTATCACGGCCAGTCAATTTTTCCCCTTGTATCTGAAGCCACATAGCTCTCTCAATTGCCATTTCGGTTTTCAAAAGTTGATGTGTTCCTAATATTCCAGCAGATATTTGTGATGCTAATTTCTCTTTTGCATACCGTACCAAAACAGAATTGTCAAGATCTTTAAAAAGATCTAAAGGATCACCTCCATTTTCCTTGGCGGCAACAGCTTTCGAAAGGAGAGTCGACACAGCTGGTCCAAATGACCCAAGTTGATCCTCTAATTCTTTCAAAAGCTTCAAGGTTCCTATAACAGAATATTCTTCCTCATACTTTGGCAAATCACTAACTTCATTACTTTTCAACCTCGATAATTCGGATCCTTGCATGCCAATGGTACTTGGGGGTGGGGGCGAAGGATTCTTTCCACTTCTACTATTACTATCCCCTTCCCACGGACTAGGGGATCTATCGATGCGGCTAACCTTGTCTCTGCTACCTCCATTCACAGGTATCGAGTCATTATCAGTAAAAGGATCCGGGTCCTTAATACTGAACTTTTCAAGAAGAGCTTTCCTTTTTTCACTGAAGGAGATAAAATGCAATTCTTTCATCCTCTTATGCCAAAAGGGAGCCCACTCACTCTTAAAATCATGCCTGGAAGGATCCAATCCTTGTGCCTCCAGCTCATGATATCGATTTTCCCAAAACTTCCTCCACTCTTCACCATATTGAGGATGAGACTCTGGAACTCTTTCGAGTTCTTCCTGCAATAATCAATGTCAACATTAGGGTCATATAAAATGAACAGAAGTCTTATATGCACTTAATACAACGTTTTTCCCATAAATTTAACTTTCAACAGCTATTGTTAATGAATTCCCATGATTAGTAAAATACAGCTCAATTTTACAACAAGCAACTTCACATTTCCATTGCACAGATGATCCACTGAGAGCTCCTTCCCTTTCTAGATTTTCAAGAATTTTTTGCTAAAGTATAAAAACCTTTCAAATTCAAAACCAAAATAG
This sequence comes from Macrobrachium nipponense, assembly GCF_015104395.2. Classification (NCBI taxonomy): domain Eukaryota; kingdom Metazoa; phylum Arthropoda; class Malacostraca; order Decapoda; family Palaemonidae; genus Macrobrachium; species Macrobrachium nipponense. The sequence continues at coordinate 12,896,002 of NC_061102.1, forward strand.
ACACAATAGTGACTTTAGTGTGTATAAATTAACCCTTACAGGACGGCCTAAATGTATATCAAGCACACCCCCAGACTTGCCAAACTTTAAAGGTTGGCCATTTAAATCAAGCATATCGTTGGAAATAAGAAGATATGCAAATGTACAGTAAAAGAAAATATTATAAACATTTTTCTGTACCTTCCCAAGGGAAGTTGAACGCGATTATTTCCAACCCTGTGTAGGGCCTCTTTTCCACAACTCTCCCAGTTATACTATTTCTCTTCCCAGTTATGAATTTTTCTGACTTATTTTATTTTAATTACAATTACAGCTCACACAAAATCAAAAGAGGTAATAACTATAATCAGTAATGAATTCAATGTACTATATTAATCATACAATATTTATGGGGAGAAGCAGTACCTTTCTGTGAGGTATATGTTTTTTTTGCACTTCACTTTGCAAGATTACACTTAAGCTGAACCACTATCATAAAAGATGAGAGCAAAAACCAACAGCAATCCCTGGGTATATTTGAGTAAATAAACAAAAAGATGTCCAGGGACTAGGAAGAGACAGTAATACACACTTACATGGTGCCACTGCGGCCAAATGAAGTAACAGTATGCATAACATTTTCCCCCCAAGGCTTTCTCTATACATCAGTATACTTCGTATGTAACCTTAGACTTGAAACATTATGGTCTAATAAGCCATTGAACTCAAGTACTTTTCCACCCTTATGCGATTTAGAAACCTCTGCCAACAGACTCGGTTGCACAAAAGCACTTCTCCATCATCCCTTTAAACCTGGGGTGATGCACACAGGGGGTTATGGGAGACTGAGCATAGGTCGTCTCTCACCACCCACCTCCCGCTCGGTCTCTGCAACCAATGAAAATGTGCACAGACTGGGCTCTCGTCTCTAACGGTTAATTTGGCTTGATGCTGCTCATATCTTGTTTAACTGGACACGGGGATGCCATCCCATCCTTTCTATTCACCCTGACTTTTCTATTTTCTCATGCTGTTGTTTTGTCTTCTTTATAGGAGTATTTTCATAGCAATTAAATATTTTATTTACTATGGCTGATAGTGTTAATAATGGTGATTAACAAGAGATCGTTATTAGTGAAGGTGAAGCTAGTAATAGGGATACACGTGAAGTTATTGATGAACTTGGAAAACGAATCTCATTAAAACAATTCTGTAATAAAGGTAAGGCTTATACTAGCCGAAAGAATCTTAAAAGAAGTAGAACCACGTAAAATAGGACCTGCCTGTGCTGACAGGTGTTGTAAGAAAACTACTATGCCTGTGATAGGCGCATTGTTTAAAGAATTTTGGGGGAATGGTAGACTACAATGCCCAGACGTTTATTTGCAAAAATTAATGGTTTCAGCACCAATAAAACATCACAGGATACCGATCACAAATGTTCTATTAATAAATTTTATTTCTCTTTCCCATGTTTATTTTACCTTTACTTTTATTCACATTTTGAATAACGCAAGAAGCTGCCGACCATCGCATCTCATTACTCTTGCAAAATCTCATAAATGCATGTACATGGAATCGATCTTAAGTGTTGTGAAGTTGTGATATATAGGTATAGTTTATTAAAGATAAACATCCAAATGTAAATTCTGTTTCTTTTAATTATTAGAGAAATGTGGTTAGGACCAAATTTAACATTAGTTTCATGCCTCCAGATGTTGATACATGCAACATCTATTATTTATTGACCAGTAAGTAGGATTTAATGCAACGTGAGTTGGATGCGGATAAAGCGCTTGCAACACAAGCTAGAGCTGCACTTCATAGCTTTAGAAGTTCAGACTGTAAAGATTTTATGGCGTTCTTTCAATCTGCAACAAACACCACCGACACCCAAACAGAGTACTAGTGTTGCTTATTAAGAAAGAAAACTGTAGAACTACAACTTTGTGTTTTCAATGTGAAAATACATAAATTGACCATGCACATGTAGGATAATGTTACAGCACAGTGAGGGTCATAAGAGATAATGAATTGTGTTAACCATTACATCGAGGTTAATCATGTTGAGAATCAGGCAAAGGTTGTTCTTTTCTCTGATAACTATGCTGTAACGTCATTAACTAAGATATGGCCAAAGAAAGTAAATTCAACTGCAAAAATAGTTACTCTTACATTTTATGCTATAGATTAAGTATAACATATAATAATGTCATAATTTTTAGATATCCTTAGATACATCATTTAAAATGTTGAAAACTAGATTTAATTTGTATTGGAGATTTCTCATGTGCTACCTGCCCAATGGAAAGGTCTCGATTTAAGACAGTGTTCCTAGAAGGGTCATCCACTGCAAGGCTGAACACAACGTGCGAGAGAGGAACTTGTTGAACTTCTGAATGTGGGTTGCATCTGTCTTGGTGGACAGAAAAGCCTGAGAAGTCTGAGAGTTGAGAATCATCCCCAAATAAAGAATCTCCTGAGTCAGAACCAACTGGGCCTTCTGGAGATTTAGAAGGATTCCCAATTCTTAAGAGTTGGAGTATTTTCTGAAGGTCCTTTGTGCACTTTTCCTCTGACGGAGAGTGAAGAAGCCAGTCCAAACCGAAGAATACAGATTGAAATTATAAAACCTTCCCTTGGAAGACAAACCTGAGGTACTTCTCGGACATGTGATGAACAGGGATATGAAAATATGCGTCCTGCATATCCAGTGAACATCCAATCTTCCAGAGATCATTATAAGCCATGACTGACTGGCTCTTCTCCATCTCAAACTTGGTTTTTTCTACAAACCAATTGAGGATACCCTGTGATCCCACTTCTCCCTGAAAGATAGAAGCTTGGCTCCCACTGGGGCATGAAGGACATCTGGCTCACTTCTTAGAAAAAGACTTAGAGGAGGAGTGCTTCTTGAGGGACTTTGCCTGGAAGAGAGAATTCGTCTCTTTCCACTATGGGAGTGCTGCTGAAGCAGAGACGAATTTCTGATGAAAGGGCACCGTCGAAGAACTGTCAAAAGATCCTGGGTAGGCTTTGCAGATCCTTAGTAATCAGCTCTACTACCATGGCCTGAGGAAAGAGATGAGAAGGATCCAGAGGCGAGAAGGATCCAGAGGCAAGAAAAGCAAGACGGACTTCTACAAAGATGTAACCCGCCCCCCAATGGAACAAACACCAAAGGTCCCTCTTCTTCAGCATCCGAAAAGTGAAGAGACAAACAATCTCCAAAGAGCTCTCAAATGGGTTCATCAGCACACAAACGCACGCCCAGAAGATCTGTAGAAACGGTGTCTTCTATTCCTTTGGCATTTTTTTATCCTCTTAGCAAGGGCTCCCACTGTCCAGTCCAGGAAACTGAACACCTTGAAAACCTTAGATTCTTCACAAAGTGGTCTAAATCCATGGAAGAGAAGAAAATCCTGGCTGAAGCGAAGTCCGTGCGACATGAGTCGATGAGGCTAAAGAAGTCTTCCCCATGGGAGCAGGCAGTGACTCCCAGGGAGAGGGGCTTCTCTGGTATTGTAAGGCCTATCTATAGGTTCCCTTGATCAAATGAGAGGGAGGGTGTGTAAACGTTGCCTTCATAGGGCCACTCTGTGACAACTTTCAAGGCTTTCTTTGACGAGGAAGAAAAAACCATCAAGGGCAGGAGAGAGAAATCAAACAGAGTCTTTGACATCAGGAACATAGAGGCAGGAGACATAGGAGCAGCTGGCATGATGAAACTGGATAGGTCAGTAGCAGTCTTGGTGGTATTTCCTCCAAGAGGAACTTTCCTAATGTAATTGCAGGATCTCCGTAAGCTGATTCTTGAGTGGAGCAAGAGAGGGGTCATCCAATTCAGAAACGCGGGCTTGCTATTGCTGATGAGCGCAGTGTCCTGAAGAAGGAGCCAAGTGTTGCAGGATGAGTGGGAGCAGGAAGCGCAGGAGCTAGAGATGGGAGCGCGCTAAGGACAAGGCTCTCTAGTGTGGGAGCCTCACGAAGAGACACTAGCTCAGGTCACAAGTGATTAGCACGGAGCTTCTGGCGTTTAGTATCCTTGGAAGAAGAAAGCACAGGTGAATCCCATGGATGAGCCTGTAACTCTACAAGTGCAAACACTGGGGGTAGCTACACGAAAGAAGAGTGATGTTGGAGGTGTCCTCTTGCTGCTTGATCGGCATGGGAGACTTGGGAGCCTACTCACAAACATGCCTTTTCAATGGCCTAGATGAGTTCAGGTAGTGTTTACGACTCCTGTGATTGGACTCCGAATCTGAACTGGAAGATAAACGGCACACATCGACCAACAGCAGTTGGTCAAATCCCCTTGGACCTCCAGTATGTCTTCTCCCTGGTGTAGGAAAGCAGGACAGACCTTCGGCTAGGAGACCCGACGGGACAGGAAACCACCTCCTCCACTGGGCACTTTATCGCTGATCACTTCATTCCCACAGACACACTCAAACTTAACCATGAGAGGACACTGAATGTACAAAACTAAACTTCTGTCAAATTTAGAATTAACCCTTGATTCAAGACTGGCAACGGCATCAGGTTCAGAAGCATGGGAGAAGGAGCAGGAAGAGGACTGAGGATGGGAAAAAGGTTTCTACCATGAACAGAAGGAAGAGCAGGACCAGAGTCTGTCTTAGGCCTAGGGGAAGAATCTCCCAGTCCTTACACTCATCACAAGTAAGCTTTCGTACAAACCTGCCACCTACACTTGTTGCACAAAGTACATATGTGCATCATAGCAAAGCTTGGTTAACCTAGTCTTGCCAACTTAGCTACAATAGCAGACTGGAATTGCTTGAATCAGACATACTAAATAGCTAAAGCTAATTGTGAAAGAAGCTAAAGTTGCAATTTACACCAAGTTGAAAAAACTAAGAGGGTGCGTCAGCAACTTCAGCAAAAACTGGCGAACATGAACTAAGGAGCAAGATGACTTGTCGACTGTGCAGCATGAATAAGAATGATGTCATTGGCTTCAGTTGCTCGCTAACTCCTGTTGCAGTGGGCGGAGACTGCCACCCCCGCTTTGCAACAGACACTTGTACAAATTTTGAAGGAATGGAAAAGTTGAGAAGAAATTTTGTCAGTGCATTAGGCTGCTTACAGTGCATAGAGAAAGGATGGAATTTGAGACACTCGACAAGGAGAGCTCTCAAGTCGGGTTTTTGGAAGTTTAGTAAGGGACTGTAAATATATTTTGTCTGCTTTCCTACTGCATTTTTTGCATACTACGTATCACTATATTGCCCCCTGCGACCTTAATTTGGACCAAGAGGGTAATATGAATCAATAGATATTGTACAGAGATGTGCATTGAAGCAATCTGGCCTTAAAACAAAGCAGATATCTGATCAGCTGGGTGTGAGCAGTAAATCTGGCAACCAAGCCTTAAACTGAAGGCCTGCACACACCCGGCTGATCTGATATCTGCTATGTTTCAAGGCCAGGTTGCTTCAATGCACATATCTGTGCTATCATCTGTTGACTTAAATCACCGTCTTGGCCCATATTAAGGTCACAGGGGTAAATAAAGTGATTATATGGTAGGCAAAAATTGCAGTGCAGAGCTGACCGAAAAATATATACAGCCCCTTACTAAACCTCCAAACAAGTGACTGTGAGTTCTCTTCTTGTCGAGTGTCTAAGCTCTACCCCTTTATCTATGCGCTGTAAGCGGCCTAATACTGTGGAAATTTCTTCATAAATTTTATGTTCCTTCAAAATCTGACAAGATATTAGGCCACTTGACGCTAAGCGGCCTAATATCTTGTCGAGTACTGTACATTAGGCATACAATATAAAAAAAAAAAGATACCGAAATTGAAATTAAGTAAATGATTTTATCTTAAAGGTTATTCTTAGACATTTTACTTAAACAAGGGTCCAAATAATACAAGCCAAAGCTTAGGTTAAAATTACAATTGGAAGTAAGTTGTATAATGACAAGTTATTAAAGTTTTTGTGAAAAATCTTTCAATCACTGAACTGGGGGTCCAATTTACTCTGTGACAGCTTTCACTTAAATGAATGTATATTACATTGGCTGTTTGCCCAATTTTGATAGAATAATTATGCTGTTTGATTCTTATTTCTAAATCCTTGCTAGAGTGGCAGATATAAAAGAGGTGTAGTCCAAACATATGTTGTTACTTTCCTTAGGGCTATTTTCTATTAGCATTCCTTTGTGTTAGTATAGGAAAAAAACAAGCTTGACATTAAAAGAATTTAACAATGATTTCTTAGTTTCAAAAATGCTAAAATACGGCAAGATAAGAATGTTCTTATAAGTTTCTTTCTCCATGTTTGTTTCATTATAAAACTTTGAGGATTTATTGTAGCAAATGTCTAATACAGTGGTACCTCGACATTCGAAATTCCCAGCTTACAAAAAATTCAAGTTACGAAAGCAAATATGAAGATTTTTTGCCTCTACATACGAAAATAATTAAAGTTACGAAAGGTTGTTGCTGTAAAGTCCCGAGATTCGCCCGGACCGCCGAGAACAATTTTAAAACTCGCGCGCCGCCAACTCGGTACTCGCCACCATCCTCCCACTCTCCCATTGGTTCCTGATGCTAGTCACTGCCATAAGATCCTGCTCTCCTATTGGTCAGCATCTCTCTCATCGTGCTCTACGTAAAGGCGTTCTTCGGCTACTGCTTGGCACCAGCGTTATCGTACCCACGCAGAATTCGTTCGTTCACATATACGATTTAGTTTGTTAACGTAAATTCGTGTTAGTGATTTCGTTGTACTACTTTATCGTGTTGTGTGAGAACTTAATTAGTATACTACATAATTTAGTAGTCATGGGTCCCAAGAAAGTTAGTATACTACATAATTTAGTAGTCATGGGTCCCAAGAAAGTTGCTGAAGTTCACGGAAAGAAGAGGATGCTTCCTATGGAGACAAAAATGGAGATTATCAAGAAGTATGAACCTGGCATGCGGTTGTGTGTGATCGCTAAGGAATACGGCCAAGATCCATCGACAATAGGCACCATCCTTAAGCAGAAGGAAGCCATCAAAGCTACACCTTCCAAGGGCATGACTATTTTGTCCAACAAGAGGAGCCACGTGCACGATGAGATGGAGAGGCTGTTTCTTGTATGGATAAAAGGCAAAGAAATCGCTGGCGATACGATAACCGAGATGGCTATCTCCCACAAGGCCAGCGCTATTTTCGGCGATTTGATTGCCCAGGCCGAAGACGATGGAGGAGAAGGGACATCGACACCAACCCGACTTCAAGGCTTCTCATGGGTGGTTTGAAAAATTCCGGAAACGGACTGGTATCCATTCAGTGGTGCGGCATGGGGAGGCAGCCAGCTCGGACACAAAAGCAGCCGAAGCCTTTATTAAGACGTTTGACGATCAACGAAAGCTACAGTTCTCAGCAAGTCTTCAACTGTGATGAGACTGGCCTTTTTTCCGAAAAAAATGCCTTGTCGGACGTACATCACAGAGGAAGAGAAGAAGCTATCCGGGCATAAGCCTATGAAAGAGGCTTACGCTCGCACTTTGTTCCAATGCCAGTGGGGATTGCAAGGTGAAGACCCTACTTGTCTATCATTCCGAGACTCCTCCAGCCTTCAAGGTCCACAAAGTGCTAAAGGAGAAGCTTCCAGTGATGTGGAGGGCTAATACGAAAGCCTGGGTAACGAGACTTTTGTTCACCGAGTGGGTAAATCTGTGTTTCGGCCCGACAGTGAAGAAATTCTTGGAAGAGAAGTGCCTCCCTCTGAAATGTCTGCTCTGAAATGTGGCCTCGAGGACGATATCTTAGCAGAGTATTCTTTCATCAAGGTTCTTTATCTTCCGCCTAACACCACCCCTCTCCTCCAGCCCATGGACCAGCAAGTGATATAGAACTTTAAGAAGATGTATACGAAACATCTTTTCAAGAGATGTTTCGACATCACCAATACCACAAACCTCACCTTGCGTGAATTTTGGAGGGAGCATTTCGACATCTTCATATGCATCCGACTCATCGATCAAGCTTAGCAGGAGGTTTCAAGGCGAACCTTGAATTCTTCGTGGAGGAAACTCTGGCCTGATGCCGTATCCACCAAAGACTTTGAGGGATTTGACGTGGGCGAAGCTGGTGCAGATTCAAAAACACCTGACAATCCTGAAACTGTTTCGCAACCAGATCTTGAAGAGATCGTTGCACTCAGCAAGTCCATGGGGCTGGTCGTCGACGAGGACGACATCAATGACCTTCTCGAGGAGCACCAAGAGGAGCTTACAACGGATGACCTGAAGGAGGGAGGCCATGCAACATAATGTCGTTCAAGAGGAGTTCTCTAGCAGCGGCGAGGAGGAGGACGACGACCCTATGACAACGGTAGAAATTAAGGATGCTCTGGCTGCTTTTCATAAGGTGCAATCATTTGTAGAAAACACACACCCCGAAAAGGCTTACACAGGTCGTATGCTTGCGCAGTTCGATGACATTTGCCAGAGTCGTTTCAGGAACATTGTCAAAAGCAGGCAGAAGCAATCTTCCTTGGACAGTTATTTTTTAAAGAGGCCTTTAGTAGGAGTAAGCAAACAGGAAGATCCAAGTGATACTATGAAAAAACAAAGTTGAAAGTGGTGAAAAAATTGAAATTTTGTATTTAAAAAAAAAAAAAAAAGTTTTATAAAATAATGTAATAAACAAAAAAATTTTTTTTTTTTTTAATTTTTTTTTTTTTTTGTAAAGTTAAGTGTTAACGTTTTGTGCCATTTGTTAATGTGTTTCGTAAAATTTAGTGTTAATGTTTCCTGACATTTTTTAATGTGTTTCGTAAAGTTAAGTGTTCAAGTTTTCTGCAATTTGTCCTCCTCCTCTGTCGCCACTTTTGGAGATCGCCTTACTCGAAAGGTAAGGTTCCACATTTTACTACATACGTACGTACAGTATTTCTTGTATACCATGTACACTAATACCCTTTATTTACAGGTATGTAGTACATGTTAGTATGTATATGTAGTTTAAGTTAGGTATTGAATGGTCTAAATTGTTGTATTTCATTGTTTATTGGTCAATTTAGCTTTAATATAAAATTTACTGGGGTGTTTTTGTAGGGCTTGGAATGAATTAGGCAATTTACATGTAAAATGCGGTTCAAGATACGAAAAACTCAGGTTACGAAGGCTGCCTCGGAACGGATTCATTTCGTATCCTGAGGTACCACTGTATATGTGAAGGATAACAAATCTATCACTATTTTTTTTATGTATTTAATTTTCTTAATCCAAATACCGGGGACTGACAATGCACAATACTCGTAAAAACATATGAAAAAAACATTTATATTTTGATGTTAAGATGGTGGCCTGCTAATTCTTCACATTGAGTTCCAGGTACATATTCTCCTTTACAATCCCTATCTGTCATTTATACAAGCTTTCTTTGTAAACTTACTTTCATACCAATATCATTCTGCTTAGTAAAGGATGAGAAGTCGAAAAGCCTCACAGCATTTTTGTTTCACGTTCCTTCATAGATTTGGCTCAAGTATGTGTGTGTGTGTGTGTGTGTGTATATATATATATATATATATATATATATATATATATATATATATATATATATATATATATATATATATATATATATATATATATATATATATATATATATATAGTGTGTGTGTGTCACTGCATTACTTAGTTCAGATTAGCACACAGGTTTATCAAATTTTTATTGAATCATCTTTTATCTGCTTACAGAAAGATTGTAAAAAAAAACAAAGGGCATAAAGAGGGAAAATAAATAGTTTTCAATTTTTAAGGCTACAAAATATTATTTTACACAAAAATTTTAAATAATAAAACTACAAAATCCTGCAATATAGCAAACAATCCATGAGTGAACTAAGATACATATATATGGAGAGGGACAACTGTATATATATGTACATACATACATACAGTGGACCCCATGTTTTGCAGGGGATGGATACCAAATCCTCCCGCCTTGAATACAGTAAATTCCTCGTGTTCATATTCTCAGTATTCGCAGATTTATAAGTGGAACCTATCTCTTTGTTATTTGCAAAAAATCTGGCAGTACACAAACTTTTTCGTCAAGAAATATTCAATAATTAAGTGTATTTTCAAGTCATTTTCATAATACATTTTTTTATGATAAAACAATGATTTACTAATTTTCAAATACTATAAAAGATTAATAAAAATAAAACAGGTAGTCCCCGGTTATTGGCCCACTCAGTTACCGGCGATCCAGTTTTAAGGTATTCGTCTAGCACTGAATATAGATGAGGTGCCATTAACCAGTTATAAGCACTAAAATCTGGTTGTAGGCCCCATAAGCATCATAAATCACTGAATTTTTTATAATTGATTTTTGCTTATCATTATATATTGTAAAGGACAAAACATGTTGATACAGTTTTTCTTGCAAGACGCAGTGCGCCATAGAATACTATAAACAAGATAATCAGCCAGTTCGAAGCAATAGAGGTCAATTGTATATAATATGTACAGGCAGTCCCCAGTTATCCGCAGACTCGGTTATTGGAGATCCGGTTTTATAGGGCTTGTTTAGCGCCTTAAAATCAGCGATTTATGGCGCCATAACGAGCAGAGTTCTGGTTTTGAGCGCCATAAGGCACCACTAATAGTTATGGCGCTGTAACATACCTAACAGAGGCGCCAAAAGGGTGCTTATGACACCGATAACTGGTTATCTGCGCTTTAAATTGCTAAGTTTCTGGTTTTTACTTATTGTCACACTCCCGGGAACAGAACCCCCAACAATAACTGGGGACTGCCAGTATATGCATATATATATATAATATTTGTATGTGTGAATAAATATACAGATACTCCTCATTTAACAACAACTCGGAGTTACAATGACATGGAAGGGGGGAAATGAAAATAAAAATATTGCCAATGGTGGCCAAAAGAAATGCTATTCAGTGCCAATAATCTACCTTAGCCTAGGCTTTGAAAACCTTGAAATCTATGGCTTAAACAATAAATGAGGTTTTAATATACTCTAAAGAAAAGCTATGCAGTTGAACCTCTTAAAGCCATTGTTCTATGGTCTGGGAACTCCCGTGATTCAGCCGCCATTAGTTTGTTGCACGGCCACACGGGTGCCGCCACGTATTGTTTACAACTTCAAGACAGCAAGAATTATGCCATATCTCCTTTGTTTTGGTGAGAATAATTCTTAGTAATGAAAAGAAAATGTGTGAAGTCAAATATGTTTATTTTTATATTAACTTGAAAATAAACATTCTTTTAAATATTCCACCTGAGAAGTCTCTACCAAGTCAATCCTTTTAATCAAAACAGACACATTTGGCAGAATGAATTCCTTACTCTTAGTATGCTTGAAAGACTTACATGTGATACAGTTTGATCATTTTTTTTATGTATGTATTCGATATGTCACCCATGAGATCAGATGACACTAGTGGTGAGAAGTGCAAGCGTAAATATTTATCAATGCTAGAAAATGCTTATCCCATTAGCGAATATTTTAGTGTTCGCTTTCCTCAACAGATGGTGTTGTGCTTTGTTTATATTTTGACGGCGACATTCAAATGCCCCATGATCGCCGAAATTCATTAATTTTTTTTTTTTTTATCTCACTACCCTTTACAAGTGACAAAAAAAATAGTGATAATTATGAAATACCAAATTTAGAATGTGAAAGTCACTGCTAAATAATGTGTAATGTGCAGATTCTTAGATATATATGTCATCCATTGCCATATAGAGGTTCACTGTAGCTCAGATTTTTTGCTTTCTCGCATGATTTTGTGATACAGGCAGTCTCCAGTCATCAGCTATCTGGTTTTATGGCACTGATACAGGCAGTCTCCAGTCATCAGCTATCTGGTTTTATGGCATTTTTCTAGTGACAACGAAAACTGAATTTTCACAATTTTCGGTACCGACATGAGCCGATCCCCAGATAACAGCATTGCCAATCCTTGGTTAGATCGGCACTATTACTGGTGATTTTCGGTTATCATCACACTGTCTGGAACAGAACTCAACCCCCAACAACTGGGGACTGGCTGTATATATATTTTTTATTTTTGGGGTGAAATAAGCATTTTCTGGCCTAAAAATTTAAAAGTTTTTACGTTCCTGCGTTATTCCTTTGTTTTTTATAATCTCTGCTTGTGTAAGAAGATAAACTGACCATTCTTTCATTGTTTTCCATGATTCAATATTTGATAAATCTGTGGGCTAATCTCAACTTCAAGTATATAATGCAGTGAATTTGGACCCTTAAACTGTAGGATTACAAATATAAAAAAAATATTAAAACATTAAATAAAAATAAAATACTTGACTTTACACAATGCAGTGAACTCGTAATCAAAATATGTACTGTACAAGAGACGAGTAGACAACTACTTGCGCTCAGACCTAATGGAAAAAAAACAGTAAGAATGTTTGTGCTTGAGCTAGTCTGCCCACGTGACATCATACACAGCACACTATTGACTAATGGATGGGAGGCGACCAACCAAAGCACCGTGTTCTGTATCTTGGGCACTGGTTAGCTGACTGACTGACAGCAGCATCACACCTCGTGTGCCTGATTGCTGCACACAATGATGCTCTGCGTGTTATGTTTTTATGGAATTTTCATAACATAATGAATTTATTTCAAGCTCTATGATGCCGCACAAATGCTCTGTGCCTCCTGAGGCTTCTGGCACCAAACACAAGTGCCAAAGGAAAATGCTTACTATCAACGAAAAGGTGGAACTATTTAATGTGCTAAGGAAGGAACTTTTTCTGACAGTGGTAACGTTCGCAAAGGGGATGAGGAAGAGGATGACGACTCAGAGGGTTTCTCCCACCAGACCAACCATACTCAGTGCCAGCAAAGGCTAGTTTGACAAGTTTCAGAAAGGTTTTGAAATATTTCTCTGCATGGAGAAGGTGCCTCTGTGGATAAAGCCGGAGAGGAGTACGTGAACACCCTCAAAACCATCTTCGAGGAAGTGGTATAAGCCTGAACAAGTTTTTAATATGAATCAAACTGGCTATTTTGGAAGCAAATTCCATCTCATACTTTTATTATCAGTGATGAAACCAAAGACCCTGAATTTAGAACCCTAACTTTGTGTGGGAATGCTGTAGGCTTTATGATAAAGCCAGGGATTGTCTATTAAGTTAAAATACCCAAGGACCCCCAAAGGCCTGAATAAAAAAACTCCTCACATCGGATTGGTTCCACCAGTGCTTTATCTGGGAGGGAAAAAGCCTCAAATTCAAAGTGCTTCTGATCATATACAATGCTGGAGGCCGTGCTGCCGATCTGTCATATGATGGTGTGCAGATAAGAGTTCTTGCCGCCAAACACCACACTGCAGATTCAACCCATGGATAAAGGATTTTCATGCTTTTTAGGCTCTTTATACATGAAACACCATGAAATCCTCACTAAAGCTATGGACTCGGATGTAGAATTGTCGCTAAAGGTGTACTAATATGATTACACCACTGCATTACATCTCCTAAATATTCATTAGACCATAATGGGGATGTAGCGTGAAACTTTAAACAGCTGGAAAAATTTATGGCCAGAAGTGGTTCAGGATTATAAGGGATTCTCCCCAGAAGTCCACACACTGGTGGCTAAAGCCATGAAGCTGGCATAACTATACTGGAAGATGGCTTAAATGATATAATGCTTGATAACGTTAATGATCTGACCGTTGCCTAGTCACAACCACGGGCGGATGAAGACCTGACCAAGATGACAAAGTTAGCAAGCAAAGAAGAGGAATAGGTACAAGAGGAACTATGGGTTGAAAAAGAGGAGGTTGGCCTAACACTCCATCACCTCGCAACCATGGTCATAATGGCCAAAGAACTTCCGGGAGTTGCATCTTAAAAAAATCCAAATTTGATATCTATGAAAAACTAATTCTGAAATGTATTTTATTTAGCAACTAATGGCTGATGGTGATGATGTCAGTAAAATGCAATAAGCTGAAGATTTTAAGAAAGTAAATATCACCAGAAGGCAAAAGGCAACTGAATACTAAATTTATAAATTATAATACATTAATAAGACAATAATGCAAGAAATATAATGGCACAGAGTATGTAAAACAAGTCTTATTAAAATAATTATTATTCTTAATACAACTATATAATTTGACTTTAGCGAATGGATATGTCAATTTAACTACATAACCAGGCCTCTGTGTGTGTGTGTTTTTTGCCAGAAAACACTGACATATAACAAGATCAGATTTTGACAGTGGTTATAAAGGGGTTTAAGTTCCCACATAGCAAAGATGTATTTCTGGGGCAATGCTTATGAGCAGGCCAGAATTTCCATAAGGAACTAAAACTAATAAATAACAGTGACTACTCAAGGTTCTTTCTACTTTTGATATAACAGCAATATATACTATGTGGAATGAACTGGTAAGGTTTTTACGGTCCGGTAGTGGCCTGGTCCCAAGAGTGCCAGTTCAACAAAGTCAGACTATAGTAACTACTACAGTGTAAGATGCATCACAAATTGTTCATGAAGTTATACTGTTTCAGGAGTCCGATACTTGATACTGGAGTAATTAAGACATCAAATAACAGGAGACAAGATAAGACTGCTGATTAACCCAATAGTTTTGGATCCTATTAGAAAGGACACTACCCATCATCATTTCTTAACTAAACCTTATGAACTCTCTATTCCTTTAATGATTTAGGAACCAGTACACACAGCTCGTCTGTGTATACTATCAAAACCATTAAGGGGTTGAGACAGTATCCAAAATATATGGGAGGAGAGACTAGGCAATTTATAAAGCTCCTTTGATATTTGCTAAATTGTAATGGAGAAATTTTCTCGTACCAACTTGTAATGCACACCTACCTTTTTGTCTCACCATCCTTATAAAATACATGTTCTATACTGTTAACATTCTGATGCCTCAGATTTAAACTACAAGCACAGAGTTCCCTGAATGTCAGAAAAAGGAAAAATTTATTCTTTAAATAAAATGCATAAAACAAACCTCTATCTCCTTGTGCCTTGTCCTTAAGTGCCTTTCAGCATCGCGGAAATCTTCTAGCCGCCGTTTTTCAGCATAACGTCTTTGTTCGTCTGCAGCATCTCTACGTCTTGGAGGACTGTGCCGTGGCTTTCTGAGTGAAATGAATTGACCAACTACTTAACAAAACTAACCATACTTTTCATAACATTAAGAAAGGCAGAATACAGACCCAAATAATTTTACAACCCGTTGTTGGACTCTAGTAAATAAATCTAAGAGTAATCAAGTTAAGTCTCAAAATTTTCAAATGACATTAGAATACTAGAACATCCACTATAATCTCTCCACAGTTATTAGCTTTTAATAAAGGAAACTAAAAATTGATAAAAATTTGACATACCTCTTGTTAGGTGATCTGTGTCTTGGAGATCTGCTTCTTGATCGGTTTTGTCTGCGTTTAGGTGATCGACTAGACCTAGATTTTGGTTTAGAGTGAAGACGTCTGGGGCTTCTATCCCTTGATCTGAGATACCAAATAATTTTTCAATAGAGTGTAGAGTACCTTTAGCCTAAAGTATTTATAACCAAGACCATATTCATATACTTATCGGAACAGTTAGAAATTTAGAAACTCGTACCTCCTCCTTGGAGAATGTGACCTCCTCCTCTTGGGTGACAATGATCGTGAATGTGATCTTGAACTGCGTCTTGAATGGCCACCATAACGATTGCTTCTCTTACCACCTGATATTCAAGCAAATAAAATTAGATATTCAACAAAGTAGACTAAACATAATTTCTTCCTACAGGTCAAGTAGTTTTGGTCCTGAGAAAACACCACAGGTTAGTTCACTAAAGCTGCTACGCTTCTCAGCTCCTCATTACCTATGAAGTAAATGGTGTACATTCAACTGTCTTAAGGATGACAACAATGTCGATCATACATTCTAATTTTTATGCCAAACCTAATGACAATCACAATCAAAAAAGAAAATGTTACGTGTATCAACACAATCCTAACATAAATGTTAATGCATATAGTACATCATAACATTAAGATTCAATTTCACACTTTTGAAACTTAGCAAACTGCCCCCAAGTACTACTTAGAATATAATACGTAATATTAATACACGTTCACCAAGACCTCGTCTCAAAACTTCCTTTTTACCAGAAATATGGTGCTCCACACTCACCATCACTGGATGACTTGGAGGTGCTGGACTTGTCTTTATCCAGTGTCATATCAGAGCTCCCAGCTTTCCGACCTTGGAGTTAAATCAGGTGGTCAGACGTGAAAATGCAGAAAAAAAAAAAAAAAAAAAAAAAAAAAAAAAAAAAAAAAAAAAAAAAAAAAAAGAGGGATTTCCTCAATATCACCAAATAAACCTCGAAGTAGTTAAAACTAATAATCCATGTAAACATTTCTCCTAGTAGTTAGCTCCGATACCTTATTCAGAATGATGATGGAAAAAAAAGAGAGAGATGTCATATCCAGTTATGCCAATCCCTATGGTAAAAAATGAAATACATCTACTAAAAATTTTATAGAACTCTTTAATATTTACTGAATACAATAAAATTTCAGCATGTCAAAATGCAACAAAATTTCAATCATACAGCACTCACAGGCCTTCAGGCATGCAATATTACAGATTCTGAGTGGCTGACTAGAACAAAAAGCCAACTTAAAACTGAAGCTACTCGCTATCTACAGGAATTCCTTTTAGATATGCACACAATATATAATGCATGCAAAACTATGAAACATAGGACCACCTATAGAAAAAGTTATTACATATAACTCTATCCAAAATGCTGATGTTTGTAGGAGTTACACATATCAAATTCACATGTACAACTCTCAAAAAACCCAATTTTACAAGATTTTATTCATGAACAGCAATTCATTAACCATGATGCCTCTGCCCCTACCCAAGCTTTCTGCACGTGCAAATACTGAGTTATTACAATATGTAGCATATTAACTTGGATTTGTATGTCTCAACAGTCATCTTAAATGATACTACTATTGTTCTGGAGTACTTTAGCATCAGCACTGACTGTTTCTGAAACTCTTATGGGTCAAATTAAATACCTATTCTTTCAAGCCAAAACATACATGACATTCCATTTTACACACACATACCTTGTAAGGTCGCTATTACGCATTACCATTAAACAATATGACAAATTTTCTAAGACAATTTGTATTTTTCATAGCTACAAACCTGAGGTCTTAACAATAGGATAATTTCTAGTGCCTGGCTGGATCCGGTCAAATCGCATATGAAAGCAAGGAATCTTGTGAGATCTGGCAATGTGTGCGTATATCAGATGAAGAGTGGTCAAAGGACCTTGTATCTACGCCACCGCTTCAGTCTTTTCTTAACCGCCTGGGCGAGAGTTGTAGTTGACCTCGGTCGGCCTTTACCCGGTTCACTGCCCGTTTTGATTGTGTTTAGTGTGTGTGCTGTTATTATGTCAACAACAGGTTCTTTTGTAGTGGGGCTTAGGCATCAGCTCATTCTAGGAATGAAATTCAATATATCATTAACCCTTACTGGATGGGTAAATATATTGATATGCAGCTCCTCATGCCGGGTAAACTTTGAGATTGGCCTATTTACAAGAAAAAAATTGTAAAAAATTTTGCCTACCATCCACAGCAAGATGAAAAGAATTATTTACAACCCCTTATCTTTTTACATGACAATCGTAAACTTTACCAACGTATGCATGTCTTTTCTAATAAATAATTTTACTTTATTTTGTAAAATTATAATTACTGTTCACACAATATTAAAACAGATACGAAATAAAATCAGTAACAAATTCTTAGCATATTTGTAGTTTGTTTGTATGGTGTTTTTACATTGCATGGAACCAGTGGTTATTCAGCAACGGGACCAACAGCTTTACGTGACCTCCGAACAATGTCGAGAGTGAACTTCGATGACCAGAAATACACCTCTCTGACCCCTCAATGGAATGCCCACGAATTGAATTCTCGGCCACCTAGGTGGCAGGTCAAGATCAAACTGACCACGCCACTAAGGCGTACCATATTTGTTGAAAAATATTCAATTAAATTTACTGAGAAAGAAGATAAAGTAAATCTTTTTACTTTATGTTCTATCTATTATTTCTTTACACTTTTCTTTGTAAAATTGTAACATTTAAAATTGACATATTTACGAGCAAATTTACAAAAAGACGTCATGTGAGACAGAGACGTAATACATTCCCCCCTGAAGTTACAAGCAGAACTTAAGTCTTGAGACACCCAATTTGTGGTTTTAGCCAGTGTAAAAGTTGCCATTATGGGCTATTCTGGCACCTCTTTCCCACTGATTCTTTCCAAATCATTGGCACTTAATATTGTTTATTTACAAAATCAATACGTCCACTACCCCAAACCTGATACGGTATTACTATTCCCGAACATCAATCCGTCCATTCAGGTTAAACAAATTCATAATAATTATTGATACTGTACATCATTTCTTATTGATTTACCACCATAACCTCAATTATATTCATGGACATATTCACTGACAGTCATTCCAACAAAAGATAGCTGGCTTTAGACAAGGACGTTCACAACCAAAATTTATTAAAAATTTTTGTACAATGCCTTAACTTATGAGCTTTGGGAAGGGTGATAGGTCCATAGCACACAGCAGCAATTTTTTGTTTCAAACAAACAGTTTCCTCATAAACCCACTAAAATAAAACTTCATTTTATCAGCAGTAACAGAAATATTGGAAACAAAATACACTAAAAACTATACAGTCTAAATCAAACACACTATTTTACTTGCAGTACACCTATAAAGATGTCACATGTAAACAAAATTGCTCACTCAAGTACTCCATCACAATGCACTTCTATCATGTACAATTACTTGTTTCATTCAAGACTTAGTGTATGTATCCTTTCTCCATATGAGAGAGAGAGAGAGAGAGAGAGAGAGAGAGAGAGAGAGAGAGAGAGAGAGAGAGAGAGAGAGAGAGAGAGAGAGACCACACACATTCTCGCTCTCTCTCACATTGCCCACCATGATGTACAAATACTTATCAAATTTAAGCCATACTCTACCACCTCCCCTGGCTACAAGGCCTAATATCAGTACACCATTTGTTTAAGTATAGTCCAACCTCTTAAATCCAGCACCCTAAGGACCAAGGGACCAGGCCACAGAAGGACTACAGAAAATCCCATAAGACAGAAATATCCCATAAAAATCCCCTTTGTGAACAGTCTTCCCAGGTCATTCAACATATATATATTGCTGTTATCACAAGTAGAACCAAGCTTATGAAGAATCAGTCCTTCAGTTTAGTTCCTTAGCAAAATTCTGGTCAACTCCATGAGCATCTCCAAGGAAATGCTTACACCTTCCCAATGTTGGAGCTTAAGGGGCACACCAATGCCATAAGGCCCCATTATAAAGTACCGTATATACTCGCATATCATGCGACTTTTGAAGCCCTAATGTTGGTGCTAATTTTAAGGGGGGTCGCATCTTACACAAGATATAAAATTCGACACGAGATATAAAATTCGAGTATGTAATAATCATACATTAGTATTTGTTTGTATTATAAAATACAAACATAACAATCAATGTTTTGGTTTGGAAATCAGCTGAGGGCGATTGCAAGGTTGTTTTGCTGTGTTGAACTCAAATCAGAGAGACTTTCTTGCTTCTAGTTAGTGCAAATGAATCTCAAGATACTCTTATTTATATGAGACAAAGTTATTTTACATTATACAAAGTGTTTTCAAGTGGAAATATAATTTAACACCATATAGTTTGTGAACGAAATTTGGTTATTTTTTTCATTAGTAGATGGCGCCGAGGGCATGTTCAATACGTAAAAAAAAAAAAAAAAAAAAAAAAAAAAAAAAAAAAAAAAAAAAAAAAAAAAAGATTTTGTTCGATATTTTCACTTTTTCTCATTAGAATACTACGAGCTCGAAGTATTTATCTTTTATTGGAGTGAAAACAGTAAAATGTGTTCTTTTCATGCCCAATAGTCTTGATTAAAACACATTTCTCTCAAATTTTTTTTTACGGTTGAGTTTGATGGTACTATACCGAAGTTTGCAAAAGTTTCATCCATGTTGCCGATGCACGATAATAGTCGTTAGCGGATCAACATTCTTTTCTCAACTTCAGCTAAAACTTACAGATTAAATTTAGCAGTATATGCCCTTGCCAATCTTTTATCCATAGTGAGTAAGGATATAGCACTATTATCGTGCAACGGCAACAAGGATATAACTCCATGAAACTTATGCCATCAAACAAAACCGTAGATAAAATTGAGAGAAAATAATTTTAATCAAAACTTCAGGTTTTGAAAGAACACATTTTACTGTTGTTTTCACGCAGATAAATGATACGTAACGTAACGTTAAAGTTCGTACTACGATGAAATCAATTGAAAATAGCGAATGGAATCACGTAATAAACAATAAACATGCCCACAACACAATCTGTTAGCGAAAAAAATACTTCAGTTCACGAGACGTATTAAATTCATATTTCGGCTTAAAAACATGTCATACAATGACATATTACCTTGTCTCATGTAAGTAAAGTATCTTAATGACATATTACCTTGTCACATGTAAGTAAAGTATCTAGATATTTTACACTA